>NC_090195.1:496383-501383 GCF_024679245.1 Pseudorasbora parva
ACCACGCCGAGGAAGATGATGACGAAGAGCAGGATGCCGGCGATGACCCCGGCGATCTTCACCGTATGGTCCGTCTGTTTCTCCGGCTCCACGGCATCAGGCTTCCGGGTCGCAGCACCTGGAACAGCAAACCAGTCTCTGATTGGCTGACGCACAGAACCTCAGCACAATGAAGACAGATCTGTGCCAAGCCAGCCCAAACCAGCTCAAGCCAGCCCAAACCAGCTCAAACCAGCCATAACTAGCTCAAACCAGCTCAAACTAGCTCAAACCACTGAATCACATGACTCACTGAATCACACGACTCACTGAATCACACAATTTTGAATCACACCACTCACTAAATCACATGACTCAGTGGATCGCATGACTCACTGAATCACACAATTCACTGAATCATGACTCACTGAATCAAACGATTTTGAATCACACGATTCACTGAATCATGACTGACTGAATCACACGATTTTGAATATCACCACTCACTAAATCACATGACTCACTGAATCGCATGACTCACTGATTCAGTTGCAGTGATTCAACAGAGATGTTTTTCGAAGGATCAGTCATAAGGTTTTTATTAAAAACAAGCCAATATTCTCTTCACTGTTCATCTGTGGAAGACATCGATCCTAACAGATCCGCAGTGAAGCGACTCCGGGATGAATCCTGCAGGAATGGGAATACTGAAATGTAACTCGAGCGGGATGTGTTTGTGGTGCTCTGCAAACGCTCTTTGGTTTGGGGTTCACACTGCAAAAAATACGTTTCTACTCAGTATTTTTGTCTTGAAAAAGGCAAATGGCAAATTCACCCAATGGGGTGAGAAAAATAATCTTGTTTTTCTGTTTGAATTAAGATTATTTATCTTATTCTAATCAAAAACTCTCTTCATTTTGAGTTATTTTCCCCCAAAACAAGACAATTACTTTTGCTTGTCTAGTAAATACTTCTTGTTTTAAGAGTTTTTTGATATTTAGACTAGAAACAAGACAAAAACACTGAGTAGAAGAGCATTTTTTGCGGTGTGTGGGGTCACATTGATTCCCTCGACCGACATCAGCGCTGAATAAAAAGCAGCTAATTCCGTGACTCCTGCTCCACGTTTGTTTTGTGCAGTAAATGTGTGTATTGAGCGCGCAGATCCAGCTGATGGAAAGTGACCTTCTGTGGGAAGCAAACAGCAGATCAAATAAAGCTCATCAGACGGACGGAGCCCTGAAAATACTCAATTACCTTTTCAACCTGCGTCCATTCACAGCTTAAACCAATCATCAAACACAACTAAACATGCAATCACGGGTCACACACACATACAGACACTACACACACACACACACTAAAACCTACCCATCACAGGAAACATTCTGCATTTTTACTTTCTCATAAAAACTCCTCCTGTGTGATTTATAAGCCTTTTGTAAAGTGGGGCCATGGGTAATGTCCTCATATTTCACCCTCTCCTGTAATACCTGTGTCATACCCATGGCATTATACACATTTGGGTCCTCATATGTCACAAAAACATGCCCACACACACACACTCACTCACTCTCACACTCACTCACTCACTCTCACACTCACACACAAACACACACACACACTCACTCACTCTCACACTCGCACAAACACACACACTCACTCACTCACTCACTCACTCACTCACTCACTCACTCACTCACTCACTCACTCAATCACTCAATCACTCACTCTCACACTCGCACACAAACACACACTCACTCACTCACTCACTCACTCACTCACTCACAATCTCACATTCATGCTCACTCTCACTCTTACACTGACTTTCTCACTCACTCTCACTCACATTCATGCCCACTCTCACTCTCACAGTCACTCTCACGCTCACACTGTCTCTCACTCTCACTCTCACAGTCACTCTCACGCTCACACTGTCTCTCACTCTCACTCTCACAGTCACTCTCACGCTCACACTGTCTCTCACTCTCACTCTCACAGTCACTCTCACGCTCACACTGTCTCTCACTCTCACTCTCACAGTCACTCTCACGCTCACACTGTCTCTCACTCTCACTCTCACAGTCACTCTCACGCTCACACTGTCTCTCACTCTCACTCTCAAACTCATTCTCACACACACTCTCACACTCACACTCTCTCTCTCACTCTCACTCAAACTCATTCTCACACACACTCTCACACTCACACTCTCTCTCACTCTCACTCTCAAACTCATTCTCACACACACTCACACACTCACTCTCACACTCACACTCTCACACTCACATTCATGCCCACTCTCACTCTCACAGTCCCTCTCACACTCACTCTCACACTCTCACACTCACATTCATGCCCACTCTCACTCTCACACTCACTCTCAGTCACTCTCATGTTCACTCTGACACTCACTCTCACACTCTCATGCTCACTCTCACACTCCCACTCTCATGCTCACTCTCACTTGAACTCTCAAGATCACACCCACTCTCATGCTCACTCTCACACTCACTCTCACACTCACTCTCACAGTCACTCTCACAGTCCCTCTCACTTGAACTCTCAAATTCATTCTCACACACACTCTCACACTCACTCTCACACTCAAACTCTCTCTCACTCTCAAACTCATTCTCACACTTACTCTCACACACACTCACACTCTCACACTCTCTTTCACTCGCACTCTCAAACTTATTCTCACACTCACTTTCACACTCACTCACTCTCACACTCTCTCTCACTCGCACTCTCAAACTTATTCTCACACCCAAACTCACTCTCATACTCTCTCTCACACACACTCTCACACTCAAACTCACTCTTACACTCAAATTCACTCTCAAACTCACTCTCAAACTCATTCTCACACTCACACTCACTCTCACACACACTCTCACACTAGCTCTCCCACTCACGCTCAAATTGACTCTCACACTCTCTCACTTTCACTCTCAAACTTATACTCACACTCACTCTCACTCACTCTCAAGCTCACACTCACATTCATGCTCACTTTCATGCTCACACTCACTCACAATCACTCTCTCAAACTCACACTCACACTCACTCTCACTCTCACACTCAAACTCACTCTCACACTCACTCTCACACACACTCTCACACACTCTCACACTCAAACTCACTCTCACACTCACACTCAAATTCACTCTCAACCTCATTCTCACACTCACTCTCACACTCACTCTCTCACTCACACTCAAACTGACTCTCACACTCTCACTCACTTTCACTCTCAAACTTATTCTCACACTCTCACTCACTTTCACTTTCACTCTCAAACTTATTCTCACACTCACACTCATTCAATCTCAAGCTCACACTCACATTCATGCTCACTCTCAAACTCACACTCACATTCATGCTCAAACTCACTCACTCAAAATCACTCTCACACTCACTCTCACACTCTCATGCTCACTCTCACATTCATGCTCACTCTCATGCTCACACTCACATTCATGCTCACTCTCAAGCTCACACTCACATTCATGCTCACAATCACTCACTTACACTCACTCTCACACTCTCATGCTCACTCTCACTCTCAAGCTCACACTCACATTCATGCTCACACTCACTCACGCTCACTCTCACACTCTCATACTCACTCTCACACTCACACTCTCATGCTCACTCTCACACTCACTCTCACACTCTCATGCTCACACTCACTCTCACACTCTCATGCTCACTCTCACACTCACACTCTCATGCTCACTCTCACTTGAACTCTCAAGATCACACTCACTCTCATGCTCACTCACACTCTCATGCTTACTCTCACTCTCAAGCTCACACTCACATTCATGCTCACACTCACTCACTTACACTCACGCTCACACTCACATCCTCACTCCAATTGAACTCTCAAGATCACACTCACTCTCATGCTCACTCTCACACTCTCATGCTCACTCTCAAGCTCACACTCACATTCATGCTCACACTCACTCACTTACACTCACGCTCACACTCACATCCTCACTCCAATTGAACTCTCAAGATCACACTCACTCTCATGCTCACTCTCAAGCTCACACTCACATTCATGCTCACACTCACTCACTTACACTCACGCTCACACTCACATCCTCACTCCAATTGAACTCTCAAGATCACACTCACTCTCATGCTCACTCTCACACTCTCATGCTCACTCTCAAGCTCACACTCACATTCATGCTTACACTCACACTCACTATCATGCTCACTTTCACACTCACACTCTCATGCTCACTCTCACACTCACACTCTCATGCTCACTCTCAAGCTCACACTCAAATTCATGCTCACTCTCATTCTCACACACTCATGCTCACACTCACTCTCATGCTCACACACTCATGCTCACACTCACTCTCATGCTCACACTCACTATCATGCTCACACTCCCTCTCACACTCCCATGCTCACTCTCAAGCTCACACTCACATTCATGCTCACTCTCATGCTCACGCACTCATGCTCACACTCACTCTCCCTCTCAAACTCACATTCATGCTCACACACTCTCACTCTCACACACACACTCTCACACTCACACACAGAGTGAGGTGGCTGGTGTAAGTTCTGACCTGTTAGTTGGCTGTCGCCGGCAGCGGGTGCGATTCGCACATATGGCGTGGTGAGCTGTGTCACAATAATGGCAGCTAGAACAAGAGAAGAGATCCAGCCAACATGCAGAGAGAGAGAGAGAGAGAGAGAGAGAGAGAGAGAGAGAGAGAGAGAGAGAGAGAGAGAGAGAGAGAGAGAGAGAGAGAGAGAGAGAGAGAGAGAGAGAGAGAGAGAGAGAGAGAGAGAGAGAGAGAGAGAGGCATTCCTTGAATCTGCAGGGTTATTAATGCAGAGCAGAGAAACACAGGCTCCGAACAAACCCTCGCGAGCCACTGAAGCTGCCTATGTAGTGATCAGATCTATAGTGAGCTGCCTATGTAGTGATCAGATCTATAGTGAGCTGCCTATGTAAGGATCAGATATATAGTGTGCTGCCTATG
>NC_090195.1:506383-511383 GCF_024679245.1 Pseudorasbora parva
CACACACACACACACACACACACACACACACACACACACACACGCTCTGAAGCTGCTAATAAGCCCATCTGTAAACACAGGCCATCATGTGACCGGACAAACACTGGGCTGAAGACGATGAAAAACACAAATAAAGTGGAACTTCTTAGAGGGAATAATTGGATAAAGCGGCGGCGAGTGTTTGTGCTAAAGGTCAGCGGAGCCTCGTGCACTTTTGTCTTCCTTTAACGAGCGTCACCCGGGAGAACCGAAACTGCGTCCTGTAATTGCTGGTGCTCTGCTAATTGGGAGCAATTAAAGCGCAGCATGTGTGTGTGTGTGTGTGTGATGGGTAGGTTTAGGGGCAGTGTGTGTGTGTGTGTGTGTGTGTGTGTGTGTGTGTGTGTGTGTGTGTGTGTGTGAAGAGCAGCTTGACCAACGCCTGCCATCCCTCACACTCCTCACAGCGGCTGGAGTCTTTCGTTTAGAGCCGCAATAAATAACAGTAAAAAACTGAGTCGGCTTTCACTGCAAAGGGCAAAAACTGACAGCGTTTAAATTATTCTCAGCTCCGTTCCGATACACGTGTGTGTGTTTGTATGTGTGTGAGTGTGTGTGTGTGTGTGAGTGTGTGTGTGTGTGTGTGTGTGTGTGTGTGTGTGTGTGTGTGTGTGTGTGTGTGTGTGTGTGTGAGTACGTGTTTGAGTGTGTGTGTGTTTCTGTGTGTGTGTGTGAGTGTGTGAGAGAGAGAGAGAGGGTGTGTATGTGTGTGTGTGTGTGTGTGTGTATGTGTGTGTGTGTGTGTGTGTGTGTGTGTTTGTCCTTGTTTATGTTACATTGTGAGGACCAGCCAGCAGTCCCCACTTTTCAAAAAGCTTATAAATCATACAGAATGAGTTTTTTGAAAATGTAAAAATGCAGAATGTTTCCTGTGATGGGTAGGTTTAGGGGCAGTGAGTGTGTGTGTGTGTGTGTGTGTGTGTGTGTTGGGTAGGTTTAGGGGCAGTGAGTGTGTGTGTGTGTGTGTGTGTGTGTGTGTTGGGTAGGTTTAGGGGCAGTGTAAGGGGATAGAATGTACAGTTTGTACAGTATAAAAACCATTACGCCTATGGAGAGTCTCCACAAAGTGAACCAGACGTGTGTGTGTGTGTGTGTGTGTGCTCACCCCGTTGGCCGTGCTGACGGCCTGATAGTAGATGCTGTAGCTCTTGTGTGGCAGCAGAGGGATGTTCCAGTAGCCGCTGTAGGTCCGGTTGTCCCCGATGGTGAAGGGCGTCGAGGTTTGGATCCGAGCGGCGCTGAACTCCGCGGTGAAGTAATACTGAGAGCTGAGCGCCGATGCGTTCTGGACGTGGACGGGCATCGGGTAACAGCGCAGGATCTCTGCGGCTCTCTGAGCGCGACGGGGACGCTCCTCCTCAACCACCACCTGATACACACTGCAGGACACACACACACACACACAGAGATAAGAGTCTCAACACTGAAAACATACATGTGTTTTGATCATCAGATGGTAACTTCAGCTTTAATCATAGAAATAAATCACACTTTACTGTATATTCACAAACAGAACAGAGGATTTACATTTGAATAATATTTCACAATTTTTACTGTATTTTATCACATAAATGCAGCTTTACTCATAGAGAACAGCTGATTTACGCTGCAGGAATATTTCCTGATTGAGCTCCAGGACAGTGTTTAGCAGGATAATCCGGGGCCGGTACACTGGCCCCGGGGCCGACAGTAATTAACTGGCTAAAGCCGGCTAATTCCCCGCAGTGACAGCGAGCGGCGCCGCGTCAGCTCAGGGATTTAAAGCGTGTGAAATAAAGGCGGATCGCAGGCTTCGCTCCATTCGGATATTAAAACACTGAACTCTGACACGCAGGATGAGTGGAGCTCCGGCTCGGAGCCCTTGATATGTAGGAGGAATAATGAACATGAAGAAAGGGATGGAGGCTCTTCTCCTTTAATTCTGCAGCGGATCAGGAGCAGTATTGGCCATCGTGACTCGCAGAGACCGATGAATGAAGCTGAAGTTACGAGCGGCGACGGCGGCCATTTTACAGACAGACTCACTGTCATCCTCTCTTCCTCTGACGGAGAAACAGCAGATAAACGACAAGAACTGGACTCTACTCGCTGTTCCACACGCCTAAGGGTCACACAAACGGATCCATCCATCCATCCATCCACCCATTTATCATCACAGTAAAAATACAGCGGTAAAAATACCACAAATACCACAGTAAAAATACAGCGGTAAAAATACCACAGTAAAAATACAGCGGTAAAAATACCACAAATACCACAGTAAAAATACAGCGGTAAAAATACCACAGTAAAAATACAGCGGTAAAAATACCACAGTAAAAATACAGCGGTAAAAATACCACAAATACCACAGTAAAAATACAGCGGTAAAAATACCACAAATACCACAGTAAAAATACAGTGGTAAAAATACCACAAATACCACAGTAAAAATACAGCGGTAAAAATACCACAAATACCACAGTAAAAATACAGCGGTAAAAATACCACAAATACCACAGTAAAAATACAGCGGTAAAAATACCACAGTAAAAATACAGCGGTAAAAATACCACAAATACCACAGTAAAAATACAGCGGTAAAAATACCACAGTAAAAATACAGCGGTAAAAATACCACATTAAAAATACAGCGGTAAAAATACCACATTAAAAATACAGCGGTAAAAATACCACAGTAAAAATACAGCGGTAAAAATACCACAAATACCACAGTAAAAATACAGCGGTAAAAATACCACAAATACCACAGTAAAAATACAGCGGTAAAAATACCACAAATACCACAGTAAAAATACAGCAGTAAAAATACCACAGTAAAAATACAGCGGTAAAAATACCACAAATACCACAGTAAAAATACAGCGGTAAAAATACCACGGTAAAAATACAGCGGTAAAAATACCACAAATACCACAGTAAAAATACAGCGGTAAAAATACCACAAATACCACAGTAAAAATACAGCGGTAAAAATACCACAGTAAAAATACAGCGGTAAAAATACCACAGCAAAAATACAGCGGTAAAAATACCACAAATACCACAGTAAAAATACAGCCGTAAAAATACCACAGTAAAAATACAGCGGTAAAAATACCACAAATACCACAGTAAAAATACAGCAGTAAAAATACCACAAATACCACAGTAAAAATACAGCCGTAAAAATACAACAGTAAAAATACAGCGGTAAAAATACCACAAATACCACAGTAAAAATACAGAGGTAAAAATACCACAGTAAAAATACAGCGGTAAAAATACCACAAATACCACAGTAAAAATACAGCGGTAAAAATACCACAAATACCACAGTAAAAATACAGCGGTAAAAATACCACAAATACCACAGTAAAAATACAGAGGTAAAAATACCACAGTAAAAATACAGCGGTAAAAATACCACAAATACCACAGTAAAAATAAAAGTCCTAAAACACGTCAGTCTCCAGGCCCTCGTTTAAGCAGAAGATCGTGTGTGTTACTGTGTTAGTGTGTTAGTGTGTGTTACTGTGTGTTAGTGTGTGTTATAACACAGCAGTGAATCAGAACGGCAGCTCGACCCCGTCAAACCAACCCGCAATTAAAATGTGAGATTGCTGCAATTAGCCGAACATTATTCCTGACTGATTGATAATTGAATTAAGAGGGTTTTAGGTTAATCAGACACGCATGAATTATTTCACAAAGGTTAATAGAATCAATACATTCTGTTCTGGAATCATTTACTCTTCGGCTAATCGGCTCCGCGGTGTTCTGCTGTAAATCCTGTGAAAGCTGAGCCTCGTCGGATGAAGGTCAAACTCAGCCGGAAATAAACACGCTTTCTGGGGGAACGTGTGTGTGTGTGTGTGTGAGGCAGGTGGTGTCAGTTGGAGAATTGTGTCTGTCTGTCTATTTACATATATATTCTCTTATTAATGCATATAATGTTGCCCTGCACAACAACACACACTCACTTTTTCTGACCCCATTGGCAGATTATTTATCTTATTTTAAGCAAAAACTCTCTTCATTTTGAGTTATTTTCAACAAAACAAGAAAAAATATCTTATGTCATTTTACTGATCTAGTAAATGCATCTTGATTTAAGAATTGTTAGATAATTAGACTAGAAACACGACAGAATGACGGAGTCAGAAGAGCATATTTTGTAGTGTGTATAGCTATAAGATCAGATGGCGTGAGATATTAATGACAGAGGGAGAGACGGAGCTGAGAGGCTCGAGCAGGAGAATAATTCAGCTGCTAAAGAGGAGAAAAGGCTTTTCTGATGATTTACTGCCGACTTAAAGGCCAGCCATTACTTTAGCGATCCGACAGCGCTGTGATCTACAGGCCTTCATCACAGCTCAAGCACAACACAGAAGAAGAACCAAATCTTCATCAGGATGCAAACAGCGTCACCGAATATTAATCTGAAACCAGCTGTGAACGCCATTACGAACACAAACACTCCTACGGATTCATTCTCCACACTCAATACAGACCTTCCATTAGGAAGTCATTAACAAATGTTGTGCTATAAATATTATTTATTATTGCTATTGGGAAATATGTGTCTATTTTGCATTTATCTATACATATATACATTATATTTGGCCTCCCATTGTTAACCCGTGGGGTTTAATCTGGAGTCGGCCCACCCTCTCTAACAGCTCCAGCTCTTCTGGGAAGGCTTTCCTCAAGGTTTAGGAGTGTGTTTATGGGGATTTTTGCCCATTCTTCTAGAAGCTCATTTGTGAGGTCAGGCACTGATGTTGGACGAGAAGGCCTGGCTCTCAGTCTCCGCTCTAATTCATCTCAAAGCTGTTCTATCGGGTTGAGCTCAGGACTCTGTGCAGGCCAGTCCAGTTCCTCCACACCAAACTCCTCATCCATGTCTTTATGGAGCGACGCTTTGTGCACTGGAGCGCAGTCATGCTGGGACAGGAAGGGGCCGTCCACAAACTGATCCC
>NC_090195.1:516383-526383 GCF_024679245.1 Pseudorasbora parva
ACCAAAATGGAACGTCTCCTTAAGTCACATCAGGAACGTTATTATATGACCAACAGAGGACCATGAGGAACGTTATTATATGACCATCAGAGGACCGTGAGGAACGTTATTATATGACCAACAGAGGACAATGAGGAACGTTCTGTTAGTGTCCCAAATGTCCTCTTTGGAACGTTCTGTTAGTGTCCCAAATGTCCTCTTTGGAACGTTCTGTTAGTGTCCCAAATGTCCTCTTTGGAACGTTCTGTTAGTGTCCCAAATGTCCTCTTTGGAACGTTGCCATGTGACCAACAGAGGACCATGAGGAACGTTCTGTTAATGTCCCAAATGTCCTCTTTGGAACGTTGCCATGTGACCAACAGAGGACCATGAGGAACGTTCTGTTAATGTCCCAAATGTCCTCTTTGGAACGTTCTGTTAGTGTCCCAAATGTCCTCTTTGGAACGTTCTGTTAGTGTCCCAAATGTCCTCTTTGGAACGTTCTGTTAGTGCCCCAAATGTCCTCTTTGGAACGTTCTGTTAGTGTCCCAAATGTCCTCTTTGGAACGTTCTGTTAGTGTCCCAAATGTCCTCTTTGGAACGTTCTGTTAGTGTCCCAAATGTCCTCTTTGGAACGTTGCCATGTGACCAACAGAGGACCATGAGGAACGTTCTGTTAGTGTCCCAAATGTCCTCTTTGGAATGTTCTGTTAGTGTCCCAAATGTCCTCTTTGGAACGTTCTGTTAGTGCCCCAAATGTCCTCTTTGGAACATTCTGTTAGTGCCCCAAATGTCCTCTTTGGAACGTTCTGTTAGTGTCCCAAATGTCCTCTTTGGAACGTTGCCATGTGACCAACAGAGGACCATGAGGAACGTTCTGTTAATGTCCCAAATGTCCTCTTTGGAACGTTGCCATGTGACCAACAGAGGACCATGAGGAACGCTCTGTTAGTGTCCCAAATGTCCTCTTTAGAACGTTCCCATGTAACCATAAAATAACCAAAATGGAACGGCTCCTAAAGTCACATCAGGAACGTTATTATATGACCAACAGAGGACCATGAGGAACGTTATTATATGACCATCAGAGGACCATGAGGAACGTTATTATAAGACAATCAGAGGACCATGAGGAACGTTATTATATGACCAACAGAGGACCATGAGGAACGTTATTATAAGACCAACAGAGGACCATGAGGAGCGTTATTATAAGACCAACAGAGGACCATGAGGAACGTTATTATATGACCAACAGAGGACCATGAGGAGCGTTATTATATGACCAACAGAGGACCATGAGGAACGTTATTATATGACCATCAGAGGACCATGAGGAACGTTATTATAAGACAATCAGAGGACCATGAGGAGCGTTATTATATGACCAACAGAGGACCATGAGGAACGTTATTATAAGACCAACAGAGGACCATGAGGAGCGTTATTATATGACCAACAGAGGACCATGAGGAACGTTATTATGTGACCATCAGAGGACCATGAGGAACGTTATTATATGACCATCAGAGGACCATGAGGAGCGTTATTATATGACCAACAGAGGACCATGAGGAGCGTTATTATGTGACCATCAGAGGACCATGAGGAACGTTATTATATGACCATCAGAGGACCATGAGGAACGTTATTATAAGACAATCAGAGGACAATGAGGAGCGTTATTATGTGACCATCAGAGGACCATGAGGAACGTTATTATATGACCAACAGAGGACCATGAGGAACGTTATTATATGACCAACAGAGGACCATGAGGAGCGTTATTATATGACCAACAGAGGACCATGAGGAGCGTTATTATATGACCAACAGAGGTCATATCAGGAACCTTGAACTGCAGCACTTTCATAACCAAAAGATAGAGAGAAGAACTCCTCCTAAAGACAGATGGAGAACAGCAGAATAGAGCTCTTTAAAAACATTACACAACCCTTTTCCTCGCAGCTTGAGTGAACTCCACTGCCTTTCTAAACTCAGTCAAAAGTCTTCTCAATCCTGGTCCATGTTCTGCTCCTAATGGAGGCTTTTAAAAATGGAGTTAAAGCAGAGGATGGACGATTCAGCTGAATGCTTTCTGTAAGTGCAGGTCCGATTTCACATCTATATCTGTAGCGTCTCATACGAGACGAGTGTTTCCAATAACACTCACATTTACATTTATTCATTCTGCAGATGCTTTTATCATCCCTCACAGGTTACATCACGTTCTGCTGAATAATGAATCACGGCGGACATTATCATCACGAGAGCAGAGAGAAGCTATCAGAAGGACACAGGTTCTCTCTTTCTGAGAGACTGAAGAGGCAGGAGTAATCAAACCCAGAGCGAGCCACAGATCGGCTTTGTGCTTATCTACAGACGGCAAGAAGGCCTGGCGTCGAGATCACACACATAAACAAACACGTTAACATACAGATGCATAAACAAACACGTTAACATACAGACGCATAAACAAACACGTTAACAAGCACTCGCATAAGCAAACACGTTAACATACACACGCATAAACAAACACGTTAACATACACGCGCATAAACAAACACGTTAACAAGTACACGCATAAACAAACACGTTAACATACACACGCATAAACAAACACGTTAACATACACACGCATAAACAAACACGTTAACATACACGCGCATAAACAAACACGTTAACATACACACACATAAGCAAACACGTTAACATACACACACATAAACAAACACGTTAACATACACACGCATAAACAAACACGTTAACAAACACACACATAAACAAACACGTTAACATACACACGCATAAACAAACACGTTAACATACACACGCATAAACAAACACGTTAACATACACATGCATAAATAAACACGTTAACATACACACGCATAAACAAACACGTTAACAAGCACTCGCATAAACAAACATGTTAACATACGCACGCATAAACAAACACGTTAACATACACATGCATAAACAAACACGTTAACATTCACACGCATAAACAAACACGTTAACAAGCACCTGCATAAACAAACACGTTAACAAGCACCTGCATAAACAAACACGTTAACATACACACGCATCAACAAACACGTTAACATACACACGCATAAACAAACATGTTAACACACACACGCATAAACAAACACGTTAACATACACACGCATAAACAAACACGTTAACAAGCACTCGCATAAACAAACACGTTAACATACACACAATTAAACAAACATGTTAACATACACATGCATAAACAAACACGTTAACATACACACGCACAAACAAACACGTTAACAAGCACTCGCATAAGCAAACACGTTAACATACACACGCATAAACAAACATGTTAACATACACGCGCATAAACAAACACGTTAACATACACACGCATAAACAAACACGTTAACAAACACACACATAAACAAACCCGTTAACATACACACGCATAAACAAACACGTTAACATACACACGCATAAACAAACATGTTAACATACACACGCATAAACAAACACGTTAACAAACACACACATAAACAAACACGTTAACATACAGATGCATAAACAAACACGTTAACATACACACGCATAAACAAACATGTTAACAAACACCCTCATAGACAAACATGTTAACAAACACATGCATTAAACAAACACGTTAACATACACACGCATAAACAAACACGTTAACATACACACGCATAAACAAACACGTTAACATACAGACGCATAAACAAACACGTTAACATACACACGCATAAACAAACACGTTAACATACACACGCATAAACAAACATGTTAACACACACACGCATAAACAAACACGTTAACATATACACGCATAAACAAACACGTTAACAAGCACTCGCATAAACAAACACGTTAACATACACACAATTAAACAAACATGTTAACATACACATGCATAAACAAACACGTTAACATACACACGCACAAACAAACACGTTAACAAGCACTCGCATAAGCAAACACGTTAACATACACACGCATAAACAAACACGTTAACATACACACGCATAAACAAACACGTTAACATACACACGCATAAATAAACACGTTAACATGTACACGCATAAACAAACACGTTAACATACACACGCATAAACAAACACGTTAACATACACACGCATAAACAAACACGTTAACATACACGCGCATAAACAAACACGTTAACATACACACACATAAGCAAAGACGTTAACATACACACACATAAACAAACACGTTAACATACAAACGCATAAACAAACACGTTAACAAACACACACATAAACAAACACGTTAACATACACACGCATAAACAAACACGTTAACATACACACGCATAAACAAACATGTTAACATACACACACATAAACAAACACGTTAACAAACACACACATAAACAAACACGTTAACATACAGATGCATAAACAAACACGTTAACATACACACGCATAAACAAACATGTTAACAAACACCCTCATAGACAAACATGTTAACAAACACCCTCATAGACAAACATGTTAACAAACACATGCATTAAACAAACACGTTAACATACACACGCATAAACAAACACGTTAACATACACACGCATAAACAAACACGTTAACATACACACACATAAACAAACACATTAACATACACACGCATAAACAAACACGTTAACATACACACGCATAAACAAACACATTAACATACACACACATAAACAAACACGTTAACATACACACTCATAAACAAACACGTTAACATACACACGCATAAACAAACACGTTAACATACACACGCATAAACAAACACGTTAACAAACACGCATAAAGAAACACGTTAACATACACACGCATAAACAAACACGTTAACAAACGCTTGCATAAACAAACACGTTAACATACACACGCATAAACAAACACGTTAAAAAACACGCATAAAGAAACACGTTAACATACACACACATAAACAAACACGTTAACATACACACACATAAACAAACACGTTAACATACACACGCATAAACAAACACGTTAACATACACACGCATAAACAAACACGTTAACAAACACGCATAAAGAAACACGTTAACATACACACACATAAACAAACACGTTAACATACACACACATAAACAAACACGTTAACATACACACGCATAAACAAACACGTTAACATACACACGCATAAACAAACACGTTAACAAACACGCATAAAGAAACACGTTAACATACACACGCATAAACAAACACGTTAACAAACACGCATTAAGAAACACACGCATTAAACAAACACGTTAATAAAAAAAACACACACATAAACAAACACGTTAACAAAAAACCAAATTATTCTGAAATCAAAGCCACGTGTCTAACCATGTTGTGTTCCAAATTTGAAGTTGATATCACAAAAATTAAAGTTCCCATGAGATTGTGTTTCGGGCGCTGTACCAGAAACAGCCACCGGGTGTCTTTCAATTTCCAATGATTATTTTTTGATGCATTTTCCTGTAAATTTGTGTCCAAATATCACATCCATCATAAAACAGTCGCCAAATATGGACCCTGGAGACTCGGATCTTTCCACTGATATGCATTCAAGATTAGAGAGATTTTGATCATAAAGTCGTTAAAATACATCTTGTAATATGAAACATCACAACGCCCACTAGGGGGAGGAGCCTGCTAGAAGAAATTAGAGTACGGTTCCCATGGTAACGCAAGGTCTGATTTCAAAATGGTTTCCACAGGAAGAGTTTTGAGTTCGTAAGCTTTCGAATGATCTCGAATTTATGATGATTACTAAAATATATGATACGGAAAAGAGCGTCAAGCGTCCTGCTAGCGGGACGGTGGCAGTTAAGAGGTTAATAATCATAAAATTAATAATTCAAAAAAAAATATTGAATAAATATTATAATATTATAATATTTATTTTTATTATTACATGAATTAATTTATTATATTTATTTATAAAAATATTGTGATGATGAACATAATAATACAAATATATTTCATTTAGTTTCATTATTTTCAAAAATATTATTTGTATTATTACTGTTTTAACTAATCATAAAAATGAAGACAATTTTACTGTAAAATAAGATAAAATTGTATTGATTTATAATTAATAACTTGTATTATTATTGTTTTAACCCTAATAATAAAACAAGACACAAATATATTATTGTTGTTTTAAAAATTACAATTGTATTGTAATATACAATAAAATGTTATTAATTTTATTTCACATATCAAGGAATTTATTTATGTAAAAAAGTATAATTATTTTAATTATTTTATTCTAATTAGAAAAATGAAGACACAAATATATCCTTGTTGTAAAATACAATTGTATTAGTAATTGTATTTCACATATTAATACTTTTTTTTAATTTTTTTAAAATTAAAAATTAAGATTATTAGCAATTTTATTTCACATATTTAATTAAGTTATTTATTTTTGTATTATTATTGTTTTATCTCTGTTTGTAACTCTTATTTGTAAATTACAATTGTACTGTAAAATAGACTAAAATAGTGAATTATTGATGATGAAAATCTAAATGAATGATGAGTTATTAATGATGATGTGGTTGAGTTATACCTGACTGGAGCTCCTCTGCTCTGGGCCGGCTTTAGCAGAACCGTCACTGTGCTGTCCGTCTGATTCAGCGGAGTCTCCTGCTCATATCCTGGCATACGCGGAGCTGAGGACATATGAGGACATATGAGGACATATGAGCACACACACACACACACACACACACACACACACACACACACACACACACACACACACACACACACACACACACACACACACACACACACACACACACACACACACACACACACACACACTTACGTGAGATCTTGGTGGTGAACTGTGTGATGACGGGCGGCCCGTATCCTTTGACGGTGCTGGCTCTGATGGTGAAGGAGTAGGTGGAGCCGGGATAGAGGCCCGTGAACACATGAGCCGTCTCATTGGTGGACTTCAGAACCGTCCCACTCTGATTGGCCCGATTGAACTCAGGGTCGAATGAGCTCACAGCCTTGTATAAGACCTGAGGATACAAACACAACACATTACAGTCGAGAGATGAAGAGGCTCCGCCCACTGCGCGACCCCATTGGTCCACAGAGAGCCAGATGAAGAGGCTCCGCCCACAGCCCAATCGCATTGGTCCACAGAGAGCCAGATGAAGAGGCTCCGCCCACAGCCCAATCGCATTGGTCCACAGAGAGCCAGATGAAGAGGCTCCGCCCACAGCGCGACCCCATTGGTCCACAGAGAGCCAGATGAAGAGGCTCCGCCCACAGCACGACCGCATTGGCTACAGCAGCGCCGCCGAAAGTGTGTCTGCGTATGATCTGTCATTATGATGGAGCCGGAGACGAGACGCCTCGTGCCTATAATACTGAGCTGAGCGGCTCCATCTGAATAAATCATTCAGGTGCTAAAGCCACTCCATCCGGATCCCAGTTTAAGGGAACGCCACTGGACTCATCAGCTGGGAAATAACGGTTAGGAGAAACCACAAACCAGGGCGGGGCTAAGAGACGCTGCTCAGCCAATCAGGACGCAGTCGTGCTCCATCATTACTGTTTCTGAGCACAGTACTTCACCCAGAATGCTCTGCTGCTCCAAATGACAAGAAACACCAGCTCTCGAGTATGACAGAACACACACACACACACACACACACTGCCCCTAAACCTACCCATCACAGGAAACATTCTGCATTTTTCCTTTCTCATAAAAACTCCTCCTGTGTGATTTATAAGCCTTTTGTAAAGTGGGGCCATGGGTAATGTCCTCATATTTCACCCTCTCCTGTAATACCTGTGTCATACCCATGGCATTATACACATTTGGGTCCTCATATGTCACAAAAACATGCCCACACACACACACACACACACACACACACACACACACACACACACACACACACACACACACACACACACACACACACACACACACACACACACACACACACACACTTCTTTAATGAGGCAGAGCTTTGTTTGGTCCTCTGTGGAAGCGCTCAGATCTCAGTCCTGACGCTTCCGTAAAGCCGAGCGCGGTGACAGATTGTAATTTCGTAACATGGACGTGACGGCTTAATTGGCGGAGTTTCCACAAATGAAGTTCTGCAACAATGAGCGGCGCAGAATGAGTCACGCGCTTCTGAAATATCACAAAACCCAGCACACAATGAGCCGCCGCTCCGAACAGACAAAACACGCACACACGCACACACACACACACACGCACACACACGCACACACACACACACACACACACACACACACACACACGCACACACACACACACACGCGCACACACACACACACACACACACACACACAGGATTCGGACTCACCTCGTATTGTTTTATTCTGCCGTAGGTTTGGAGCGGTTCTCTCCATTTGAGGGCGATCTTCTCCTCATATGTGCTTCCCTGGATGGACTCAATCGGGACGGCACCGGGCACTGAAAAAACACCAAATGACTGATCAGAGGCCGAGCTGATCTGAGGAGACGGCTCTAGATCAATACTCTACACCAACACCAGCTTTATTCTCAAAAGGCATTATTCATCTGTTCACTCAAAGGGAATATCGGAGTGTTTGTGGATCCTTGACCTCCAAACATCTCCAGCGTCACAAACGCCGTGCAAATAGACGCTTTTGTACAGTAAAAATCACACACACTTAAAGGGTTAATTCACACAAAAGTGTCATTTATGTGGCCCTAATGTCGCTCCACACCCGTAAGACCTCCGTTCATCTTCACACACAGTTTAAGATATTTTATATTTAGTCCGAGAGCGTATGCAAGTGTATGCACACTATACTGTCCATGTCCAGAAAGGGAATAAAAACATCATCACAGTAGTCCATATGAGACATCAGTGGGTTAATTAGAGTCTCTTGAAGCATCCAAAATACATTTGGGTCCAAAAATAACAAAAACTACGACTTTATTCAGCATTGGCTTCTCTTCCGCGTTTGTGTTCAATCCTCAAATAAAGATTCAAACGGTTATGAATCAGCGAATCGATTCGCACTGCAAAAAATGCTTTTAATACTCAGTATTTTTGTCTTGTTTTGGGGAAAATAACTCAAAATGAAGAGAGTTTTTGCTTAAAATAAGATAAATAATCTGCCAATGGGGTGAGAAAAATAATCTTGTTTTCTGTTTGAATTAAGATTATTTTTCTCACCCCATTGGCAGATTATTTATCTTATTTTAAGCAAAAACTCTCTTCATTTTGAGTTATTTTCCCCAAAACGAGACAATAATTTTTGCTTGTCTAGTAAATGTTTCTTAATGTAAGAATTTTTAGATATTTAGAAACAAGACAAAAATACTGAGTAAGAAGAGCATTTCTCAGTGTCTTCTCTACTCAGGGGCGTGGGACTGGGGGGATAAAGGGTACTGAGTAACCAGGGCCCAAGGCAGGGAAGTCCGTTTTCTATACATACACATACATGGTACGGGGGCCCAGCAAGATGGTTTGTACCCAGGGCCCAAAATTTGGTGCTACGCCCCTGTCTCTACTAATAAACACTTCTGTGCCGTGTTTTAACTTTAACGGTAAAATCATAAGTCCAGAAGAAACAGATGAAAGAAAACACTTCATTATTACAGTAAAAATTAATCCATTTGTTCATTAAGGTTTTTATGAATTCAACTGATCTGAACATGATTGTTCAAATGTAAGCAAACGATTAAAAAGATTAATATTCAGAAAAATTCAAACAGAAAACATAGAAATTGGAAAAGCTAAAAACCAGTAAAAATTTAGTAAAAGTAAACTTTTCATACATTTTTATGAAGTTTTCAATTAATTAGACAGAGATTTAATAGAATATTAAATTATAAATAAAAAGGCCAAAAGTTTGGACACGTCACTATCTGTAATGTTTTTGAAAGACGTTTCTTCTGCTCATCAAGCATGCATTAGAAATAAATGATCATTTAAAGGATAATAAATTGAAAACCAATT
>NC_090195.1:531383-536031 GCF_024679245.1 Pseudorasbora parva
TGGTGGTGTAATGGTGTGGGGGATGTTTTCTTGGCACACTTTAGGCCCCTTAGTGCCAATTGGGCATCGTTTAAATGCCACGGCCTACCTGAGCATTGTTTCTGACCATGTCCATCCCTTTATGACCACCATGTGCCCATCCTCTGATGGCTACTTCCAGCAGGATAATGCACCATGTCACAAAGCTCCAATCATTTCAGATTGGTTTCTTGAACATGACAATGAGTTGACTGAACTAAACTGGCCGCCACAGTCCCCAGATCTCAACCCAATAGAGCATCTTTGGATGTGGTGGAACGGGAGCTTTGTGCCCTGGATGTGCATCCCACAAATCTCCATCAACTGCAAGATGCTCTCCTATCAATATGGGCCGACATTTCTAAAGAATGCTTTCAGCAGCTTGTTGATCAATGCCACGGAGAATTAAGGCAGTTCTGAAGGAGAAAGGGTCAAACACAGCATTAGTGTGTGCTCCTAATAATCCTTTAGGTGAGTGTGTGTATATATTAGAGATGTCACAATACTCAATATAATATTGAATCGTTCGGTACGGCATTCACGGTTCAACACGCACTGGTGAACTGCGTTTTTTCGGTTGTGCCTTGAATGAATTATATCCATTTCCCTCCGTTTGAAATATTCCTCTCAGTTTATTTCGGCTCTTTCTGAGTGTGCCTGTGAGTCAACGCGCTGATTTGAGCAAATATTCAATCATATGCACTAAAGTTAGGGGTGTTAGCCGCGTTTTAAAGCCAGTTAAACATTTCATTTGCGTCTTCAAGGAGGTCTTCAATTGACAGCAGCAGCCTATAGTGAACGCTTGTTCTTAAAGGGACATGACACCTCTAAAATGATGTTAATAATAATAAAAAAACTTTAATAAATGTTGTATATTGAAGACTATGTAGTTTTAATTTTAGCCTACATTTATTCATTCAATTTCATACTTAAATGCTGCTGTACATCTCGGAGCTGCCACTGTAAATCTTTATATATATTTATTTTATATTATACACTACACTGAGAACGTGTACAAGGGTTTTTTAGGTAAAGTTTTAATTTATGTAAGGGTTTTCAAGTCTTTTGAGGAAGATAAAGAAAGAGTATTGCAATAAAAACATTTTCTCCTTCACCTTTTTCTGTTCCTGTCGCCTAATATAATAGAATAGCAAAAAAACGAACCGAACCGAAAAACCGTGGTTAAAAACAGAGGTATGTGCTGAACCGTGGACTAACTGTATTGGTGCATCCCTAATATATATATATATATATATCCCCCCCCCATTAATAGCAAGTTTTTGCTTTCAGATTAAAGCTCAGAGTGTTATTTAGAGTATAGCGTGGCCGTCGTTCAGTTCTCCTGGTCTGAGCGCTGAAATGCGTTTCATTCCCACACAATAAACCAGCGTTTCCTGCAGAGCTCGACTCTTTTCCTTTGGAGTGTGATTGTGGATGAAAGTATTTGAGAGCGAGAACAATCGGAGCACTTCAGCGCTGTGCTATTGAAAAATATCCGGCACAGAAAGAATGTAAAACTTTTAAATGAGAGCTTGATATTCTGCAAAGAGGGAAACCTAGTGATTTTCTCTTTCACTTCCATCTGGGCTTGAGCTGAAAGCGCACATGCTCGCGAGCGAGAGACGGTAATTGTGAAGCGGGTGAGATGAAATGGCCGGATGGAGGACAGCGCTGTGTGATTGAGCCGAGAGAGGAGTGCGGAGGAACGGAACCCTGCTGATCCGGAGAGGGAATAATGAGACTCCGAGCGTTAGAGCCGGAATAACACACAGAAAGAGAGAGAGAGAGAGAGAGAGAGAGAGAGAGAGAGAGAGAGAGAGAGAGAGAGAGAGAGAGAGAGAGAGAGAGAGAGAGAGAGAGAGAGAGAAATCTCAAACAAACTAAGACTTTCACTTATTCTGATGAATTACACAGATGCAAATTTCTAGCATCTGTAAAACCGCATTCTACCATCTTATAAATATATCTAAATTACGGCACATGCTCTCAGTGCCAAATGCTGAACAGTTAGTCGATGCGTTCATGAGCTCAAGGCTAGATTATTGTAATGCTCTACTGGGTGGTTGCCCTGCTCGCTTAATAAACAAACTCCAGCTGGTCCATGATTGATAGATAGATAGATAGATAGATAGATAGATAGATAGATAGATAGATAGATAGATAGATAGATAGATAGATAGATAGATAGATAGATAGATAGATAGATAGATAGATAGATAGATAGATAGATAGATAGATAGATAGATAGATAGATAGATAGATAGATAGATAGATAGATAGATAGATAGATAGATAGATAGATAGATAGATAGATAGATAGATAGATAGATAGATAGATAGATAGATAGATAGATAGATAGATAGATAGATAGATAGATAGATAGACAGATAGATTACTGTAATGCTCTACTGGGTGGTTGCCCTGCTCGCTTAATAAACAAACTCCAGCTGGTCCAAACCGCAGCAGCTCGAGTTCTTCTAGAACCAGGAAGTATGATCATATTAGTCCAGTTCTGTCAACACTGCACTGGCTCCCTATTAAACATCGCATACATTTTAAAATCTTGCTTATTACTTACAAAGCACTAAATAGTTTAGCTCCAGTCCTTAAGCGAGCTCTTAACACATTATACCCCATCACGTCTACTGCGGTCTCTAAACTCTGACCAGTTGATCATACCTAGAATATCTAAATCAACTGCAGGCGGTCGATCATTTTCCTATTTAGCTCCTAAACTCTGGAATAGTCTTCCTAGCATTGTTCGGGAAGCAGACACACTCTGCCAGTTTAAATCTAGACTAAAAACACATCTCTTTACTATGGCACACACACAGAACATTATTAACTCTCATTATTCAGATCAGTTTAATGATTGTTCGGCTGCATTAACTAGATCAGCCGGAACCGGGAACACTTCCCATAACACCTGATGTACTCGTTACATTTACATTAATGCATTTAGCAGACGCTTTTATCCAAAGCGACTTACAACTGAGGAGTACAGGTAGCGATCCGTCAAGAAGAGGCGAAGAAGCGCAAAAAGTGCCCTAAATACCAAGATTTGTACACTGCTCAGAGTAGCAAAAAACAGAAACAGGAAGGAAAAAACATAGAGTAATGGAAGAAATGTTAAGAGCTTAAAAAAAAATGTTATGATAAGATTAAGTGCTCATGGAAGAGATGAGTTCATCATCAGAAGAGTAGCAGCTACGCTAATGTTAGTCCTCTGTTTATCCCGAGGTACTGCAGTCGGCCGGATCCGGGCCGTATCCGGATCACACTTACATTTTTCCCTTAAATGTCTCTCCCTGAACACCTCCTTCACTTTCCCTCGGTACAGATGGAAGCGTTTTTGAAATGATTCCCGTTCACACCGATTCTCGGAAGCGGCTAAAAATGCTTTATTACGTTATATTATATTATGCATTCCAGACAAGTTCTTTGCCGGCCATTTTGTGAAGAAAATCTACACACCTGCGCACACACACTGTGCACACACACATACTCAAACGCTCTTGCCTATAGACTAAACACGTGATGCTCAGTCACCGCTCTCACAGAGTCACGTTTTTTAAAGATTACACGAAGATGATAATGGTATCGTTTCAAAACTAATATTTCTAAACTTGTGTTAGCTGGACAAAAACGGCCAAAACAATCTCTTCATTATTTTCCTATATCACCGTAAAGCTGCTTTGAAGCAATCTGTGTTGTGAAACCGCTGTATAAATGAAGGTGACTTGACTTGACACACACACACACACACACACTGACAAAACCCCTGTCTTCTCTAAAGTGGGGCATTTTGTGAAAATACTGCGATTGTAATTTTATAATCATATGCGTGAGTTAAAGCGTGATATAAACCCCAGACTAATCCCGCCTGAACGCGCGGCTCAACCTTGCCGTTAGGAGTAAAGCGGCATTTCCATACAAACAGAGTTTCAAACGCCTCCGTGAATCTGCGGCTGTTTTACATTCACTCCATCATATTTCACTCTCCGGCTCCTCTACTAAACAACATATGATTCATGCACATAAAAGTCTGTATTAATTTGAGATATGCCTGTCTCCACAATATTACACTCGTGTGGTTTCAGCTTCTCTGCCCTTCAAACTCCTGCTTTAACTCATTGATTCCCTGCTGACATTCACTGAAAATACTATTAACAATCTATTGATTAACCTCCAGCAGACACGCCACTCTCTGATTTACACACACAGTGTGTTTATGTGCTGATAAAGCAGACAGTTCTTGTGTTTCGCTCAACACTATAAACAAAATAACCCTGAGCAGACTGCAGTAAGAGAGATAAGACACACACACACACACACACACACACACACACACACACACACACACACACACACACACACACAGAGCCCCTAAACCTACCCATCAAACACACACACACACACACACACACACACACACACACACACACACACACACACACACACACACACACACACACACACACACACACACACACACACACTGCCCCTAAACCTACCCATCACAGGAAACATTCTGCATTTTTACTTTCTCATAAAAACTCCTCCTGTGTGATTTATAAGCCTTTTGTAAAGTGGGGCCATGGGTAATGTCCTCATATTTCACCCTCTCCT
>NC_090195.1:536231-558731 GCF_024679245.1 Pseudorasbora parva
AAACAAACTAAGACTTTCACTTATTCTGATGAATTACACAGATGCTAATTTCTAGCATCTGTAAAACCATCTAAAAATAAAAATCATTAAAAATATATCTAAATTACGGCACATGCTCTCAGTGCCAAATGCTGAACAGTTAGTCGATGCGTTCATGAGCTCAAGGCTAGATTACTGTAATGCTCTACTGGGTGGCTGCCCCGCTCGCTTAATAAACAAACTCCAGCTCCGGTACTTAAGCGAGCTCTTAACACATTATACTCCATCACGTCTATTGCGGTCTCTAAACTCTGACCAGTTGATCATACCTAGAATATCTAAATCAACTGCAGGCGGTCGATCATTTTCCTATTTAGCTCCTAAACTCTGGAATAGTCTTCCTAGCATTGTTCGGGAAGCAGACACACTCTGTCAGTTTAAATCTAGACTAAAAACACATCTCTTTACTATGGCACACACACAGAACATTATTAACTTTCATTATTCAGATCAGTTGACTGATTGTTCGGCTGCATTAACTCGGTCAGCCGGAACCGGGAACACTTCCCATAACACCTGATGGACTCGCTACATTTACATTTATGCATTTAGCAGATGCTTTTATCCAAAGCGACTTACAACTGATGAGTACAGGAAGCGATCCGTCAAGAAGAGGTAAAGAAGTGCAAAAAGTGCCCTAAATACCAAGATTTGTATACTGCTCAGAGTAGCAAAAAACAGAAACGGGAAGGAAAAAAGAGTAATGGAAGAAATGTTAAGAGATTAAAAAAAAATGTTATGATAAGATTAAGTGCTCATGGAAGAGATGAGTTCATCATCAGAAGAGTAGCAGCTACGCTAATGTTAGTCCTCTGTTTATCCCGAGGTACTGCAGTCGGCCGGATCCGGGCCGTATCCGGATCACACTTACATTTTTCCCTTAAATGTCTCTCCCTGAACACCTCCTTCACTTTCCCTCCGTACAGATGGAAGCGTTTTTGAAATGATTCCCGTTCACACCGATTCTCAGAAGCGGCTAAAAATGCTTTATTACGTTATATTATATTATGCATGCCAGACAAGTTCTTTGCCGGCCATTTTGTGAAGAAAATCTACACACCTGCGCACACACACTGTGCACACACACATACTCAAACGCTCTTGCCTATAGACTAAACAGGTGATCCTCAGTCACCGCTCTCACAGAGTCACGTTTTTTAAAGTTTATACGAAGATGATGAAGGTCTCGTTTCAAAACTAATATTTCTAAACCTGTGTTAGCTGGACAAAAACGGCCAAAACAATCTCTTCATTATTTTCCTATATCACCGTAAAGCTGCTTTGAAGCAATCTGTGTTGTGAAAGCGCTGTATAAATGAAGGTGACTTGACTTGACACACACACACACACACACACTGACAAAACCCCTGTCTTCTCTAAAGTGGGGCATTTTGTGAAAATACTGCGATTGTAATTTTATAATCATATGCGTGAGTTAAAGCGTGATATAAACCCCAGACTAATCCCGCCTGAACGCGCGGCTCAACCTTGCCGTTAGGAGTAAAGCGGCATTTCCATACAAACAGAGTTTCAAACGCCTCCGTGAATCTGCGGCTGTTTTACATTCACTCCATCATATTTCACTCTCCGGCTCCTCTACTAAACAACATATGATTCATGCACATAAAAGTCTGTATTAATTTGAGATATGCCTGTCTCCACAATATTACACTCGTGTGGTTTCAGCTTCTCTGCCCTTCAAACTCCTGCTTTAACTCATTGATTCCCTGCTGACATTCACTGAAAATACTATTAACAATCTATTGATTAACCTCCAGCAGACACGCCACTCTCTGATTTACACACACAGTGTGTTTATGTGCTGATAAAGCAGACAGTTCTTGTGTTTCGCTCAACACTATAAACAAAATAACCCTGAGCAGACTGCAGTAAGAGAGATAAGACACACACACACACACACACACACACACACACGTTTGTTTTTGTGACATATGGGGACATTCCATAGGCGTAATGGTTTTTATACTGTACAAACTGTATTTACTATCCCCTTACACTGCCCCTAAACCTACCCATCACACACACACACACACACACACACACACACACACACACATACACGTCTATATTACCAAGAGGGGACTATCACTCTACACTATCCAAGAGGGGACCTGTGTTTCTAGTCATTTTGAAGAAACAAAAATGACATACAAAATTTTCTTTTAAGGTCCTTATTCATAATATAACTTCAAATAAGCATTTTTTTATTTTTTTAAAAACATGCCAAGAGGGGACCTGAATGATGTCTACCTATCCAACAGGGGACCTCCATAGACTCTAATGGAGCTGTGTGTGTGACCGATGTCTACCTATCCAACAGGGGACCTCCATAGACTCTAATGGAGCTGTGTGTGTGACCGATGTCTACCTATCCAACAGGGGACCTCCATAGACTAGTGTGTGTGTGAATGTGAAGTGAGCTGGCAGTCAAGTCTGTCTTCATTATATATATATAAGAGTATATATATATATATATATATATATATATATATATATATATATATATATATATATATATATATATATATATATATATATATATATATATATATATATATATATATATATATATGCCATCTCCACCATTACATGTCTTTACAAATAAATAACATTGTTTTTTAAATGATAATAAATGCAGTTAAGCTTCGTACAGACTGTATAATGTCTCAAGTAATAATATGTCTTTTTATAATAACTATGTTCTTTTGAATGTACTGAGAAGTATTTATTTGTAACCTAAAATATACTTTAATGCCATTTATTTTGAAGCTTATTTTTAAATATATTTATTACACAGTCGTAATAAAGTTACAAGATGTAACATCAAGTAACACACTACACTTAGTTAGTCCACAAGTCTTCTTGTGCTTTAGTATGTTAGTCAACACATTAAAATAAGTTAACTTGTTTACACAGGCATCTGGTATCACAATAGGCACACACACACAATATACCTTAGACATAACACCTAATACATTACAGAAAAGTCATTTCTTTAAGAAATTCATTCTCTGTTGTGTCTTCATAATTACAGTATATGATCAGTCCACATCTCTCATTTAAGATTATTGTAAGGTACACCAATGCATTTACATTTGTGCCCGATTGTATTAGCTGCCTATTCAAATATAGTTTCTGCTCTCTAAAATCCCCCCGAAATACTTTGTTCTTGAGATTTTAAGAGTGAGATTTGATTTCTTGCACCATTTACAAAAATAATAAATAATAAATAAATCAAGGACTGGACAAGCAGAAATTGTTCTTTAGGGTTATAAGGTCCCCTGTTATAAATCACGACGCCTGTGTGTTTGCTGTGAGATTTCTTATCATCACAAACACACTGCAAAGATTTAGAGTATTTACAGCAATACCTGAGTTTAAAGGGTTAAATCACGCAGAAATAGCTCTCTAATGTATTAATTGCAGGTCATTATTGAATAGTGATTACGTTACACACACACTCACTCAGGTCCCCTGTTAGATAGTAAATCACGACGCCTGTGTGTTTGCTGTGACATTTCTTATCATCACAAACACACTGTAAAGATTTAGAGGTTTTACAGCAATACCTGAGTTTAAAGGGTTAAATCAAGCAGAAATAGCTCTCTAATGTATTAATTGCAGGTAATTATTGAATAGTGATTATGTTACACACACACTGACTCAGGTCCCCTGTTAGATAGTAAATCACGACACCTGTGTGTTTGCTGTGACATTTCTTATCATCATAAACACACTGCAAAGATTTAGAGTTTTTACAGCAATACCTGAGTTTAAAGGGTTAAATCAAGCAGAAATAGCTCTCTAATGTATTAATTGCAGGTAATTATTGAATAGTGATTACGTTACACACACACACTGACTCAGGTCCCCTGTTAGATAGTAAATCACGACGCCTGTGTGTTTGCTGTGACATTTCTTGCTGTCATAAACACACTGCAAAGATTTAGAGTTTTTACAGCAATACCTGAGTTTAAAGGGTTAAATCAAGCAGAAAGAGCTCTCTAATGTATTAATTGCAGGTCATTATTGAATAGTGATTACGTTACACACACACACTGACTCAGGTCCCCTGTTAGATAGTAAATCACGACGCCTGTGTGTTTGCTGTGACATTTCTTATCATCACAAACACACTGTAAAGATTTAGAGTTTTTACAGCAATACCTGAGTTTAAAGGGTTAAATCAAGCAGTAATAGCTCTCTAATGTATTAATTGCAGGTCATTATTGAATAGTGATTACGTTACACACACACACTGACTCAGGTCCCCTGTTAGATAGTAAATCACGACGCCTGTGTATTTGCTGTGACATTTCTTATCATCACAAACACACTGCAAAGATTTAGAGTTTTTACAGCAATACCTGAGTTTAAAGGGTTAAATCAAGCAGAAATAGCTCTCTAATGTATTAATTGCAGGTCATTATTGAATAGTGATTACGTTACACACACACACTGACTCAGGTCCCCTGTTAGATAGTAAATCACGACGCCTGTGTGTTTGCTGTGACATTTCTTATCATCACAAACACACTGTAAAGATTTAGAGTTTTTACAGCAATAACTGAGTTTAAAGGGTTAAATCAAGCAGAAATAGCTCTCTAATGTATTAAATGCAGGTCATTATTGAATAGTGATTATGTTACACACACACTGACTCAGGTCCCCTGTTAGATAGTAAATCACGACACCTGTGTGTTTGCTGTGACATTTCTTATCATCACAAACACACTGCAAAGATTTAGAGTTTTTACAGCAATAACTGAGTTTAAAGGGTTAAATCAAGCAGAAATAGCTCTCTAATGTATTAATTGCAGGTCATTATTGAATAGTGATTACGTTACACACACACACTGACTCAGGTCCCCTGTTAGATAGTAAATCACGACGCCTGTGTGTTTGCTGTGACATTTCTTATCATCACAAACACACTGTAAAGATTTAGAGTTTTTACAGCAATAACTGAGTTTAAAGGGTTAAATCAAGCAGAAATAGCTCTCTAATGTATTAAATGCAGGTAATTATTGAATAGTGATTATGTTACACACACACTGACTCAGGTCCCCTGTTAGATAGTAAATCACGACACCTGTGTGTTTGCTGTGACATTTCTTATCATCACAAACACACTGCAAAGATTTAGAGTTTTTACAGCAATAACTGAGTTTAAAGGGTTAAATCAAGCAGAAATAGCTCTCTAATGTATTAATTGCAGGTCATTATTGAATAGTGATTACGTTACACACACACTGACTCAGGTCCCCTGTTAGATAGTAAATCACGACGCCTGTGTGTTTGCTGTGACATTTCTTATCATCACAAACACACTGTAAAGATTTAGAGTTTTTACAGCAATACCTGAGTTTAAAGGGTTAAATCAAGCAGAAAGAGCTCTCTAATGTATTAATTGCAGGTCATTATTGAATAGTGATTACGTTACACACACACACTGACTCAGGTCCCCTGTTAGATAGTAAATCACGACGCCTGTGTGTTTGCTGTGACATTTCTTATCATCACAAACACACTGTAAAGATTTAGAGTTTTTACAGCAATACCTGAGTTTAAAGGGTTAAATCAAGCAGTAATAGCTCTCTAATGTATTAATTGCAGGTCATTATTGAATAGTGATTACGTTACACACACACACTGACTCAGGTCCCCTGTTAGATAGTAAATCACGACGCCTGTGTATTTGCTGTGACATTTCTTATCATCACAAACACACTGCAAAGATTTAGAGTTTTTACAGCAATACCTGAGTTTAAAGGGTTAAATCAAGCAGAAATAGCTCTCTAATGTATTAATTGCAGGTCATTATTGAATAGTAATTACGTTACACACACACTGACTCAGGTCCCCTGTTAGATAGTAAATCACGACGCCTGTGTGTTTGCTGTGACATTTCTTATCATCACAAACACACTGCAAAGATTTAGAGTTTTTACAGCAATACCTGAGTTTAAAGGGTTAAATCAAGCAGAAATAGCTCTCTAATGTATTAATTGCAGGTCATTATTGAATAGTGATTACGTTACACACACACTGACTCAGGTCCCCTGTTAGATAGTAAATCACGACGCCTGTGTGTTTGCTGTGACATTTCTTATCATCACAAACACACTGTAAAGATTTAGAGTTTTTACAGCAATACCTGAGTTTAAAGGGTTAAATCAAGCAGTAATAGCTCTCTAATGTATTAATTGCAGGTCATTATTGAATAGTGATTACGTTACACACACACACTGACTCAGGTCCCCTGTTAGATAGTAAATCACGACGCCTGTGTGTTTGCTGTGACATTTCTTATCATCACAAACACACTGCAAAGATTTAGAGTTTTTACAGCAATACCTGAGTTTAAAGGGTTAAATCAAGCAGAAATAGCTCTCTAATGTATTAATTGCAGGTCATTATTGAATAGTGATTACATTACACACACTGACTCAGGTCCCCTGTTAGATAGTAAATCACGACGCCTGTGTATTTGCTGTGACATTTCTTATCATCACAAACACACTGTAAAGATTTAGAGTTTGTACAGCAATATTTGAGTTTAAAGGGTTAAATCAAGCAGAAATAGCTCTCTAATGTATTAATTGCAGGTCATTATTGAATAGTGATTACGTTACACACACACTGACTCAGGTCCCCTGTTAGATAGTAAATCACGACGGCTGTGTGTTTGCTGTGACATTTCTTATCATCACAAACACACTGCAAAGATTTAGAGTTTTTACAGCAATACCTGAGTTTAAAGGGTTAAATCAAGCAGAAATAGCTCTCTAATGTATTAATTGCAGGTCATTATTGAATAGTGATTACATTACACACACTGACTCAGGTCCCCTGTTAGATAGTAAATCACGACGCCTGTGTATTTGCTGTGACATTTCTTATCATCACAAACACACTGCAAAGATTTAGAGTTTTTACTGCAATATCTGAGTTTAAAGGGTTAAATCAAGCAGAAATAGCTCTCTAATGTATTAATTGCAGGTCATTATTGAATAGTGACTACGTTACACACACACTGACTCAGGTCCCCTGTTAGATAGTAAATCACGACGCCTGTGTGTTTGCTGTGACATTTCTTATCATCACAAACACACTGTAAAGATTTAGAGTTTTTACAGCAATACCTGAGTTTAAAGGGTTAAATCAAGCAGAAATAGCTCTCTAATGTATTAAATGCAGGTCATTATTGAATAGTGATTACGTTACACACACACACTCACTCAGGTCCCCTGTTAGATAGTAAATCACGACGCCTGTGTGTTTGCTGTGACATTTCTTATCATCACAAACACACTGCAAAGATTTAGAGGTTTTACAGCAATACCTGAGTTTAAAGGGTTAAATCAAGCAGAAATAGCTCTCTAATGTATTAATTGCAGGTCATTATTGAATAGTGAATATGTTACACACACACTGACTCAGGTCCCCTGTTAGATAGTAAATCACGACGCCTGTGTGTTTCTCTCCTCAACCCCCCACTCACAATTTACATTTCAATAAGGGAGACTTGAAAAACCAGTTTGTGAACCACAGGCCAATAGAGCTCAAACTACCAATGTGGCAGAACCCTTCTCAAATAAACTAGAGAAGATGCTGGGATTTGCCCTGCCAAATTAAACTAAATTGCAGTTTTTACAATCGCTAGGCCACATTTCTCAATACTTTGGTCATTTTCAAAACTTGTTCTCCAAACCAACTTTCTGCTTCACAGCAGTTATTTCACATTCAAAATCCACAAAAACCAACAAAACACTTAATTCATGTCTCAAATCAAGTGCCAATGATCCACAGTTTAGCTTGCACAGACTGAAGTTGTGATCACTGTGTGAAGAGTTGAAAAAGTTGAAAAAGTGTGTTTATTATTGAGAAATGTTTTGTAAAAGAACATTTTATATCACAGCTTAACTGTGGATCAACATTGCTTTAGCACAACATGCATTCAATGGCAACATCTTTCAATTTACCTGAAATCTTTTCTCACTTTGACACAAACACAATCAAATCTTTGTTCTACAGGCCAATTCACACATCCTGACATGCTGTTTTCAAAAGTGTTAAACTTATGGACAAAACAATAACATAATACAAAACTGAATGAGACAGCAATTTACAACATGTATACAGTAATATTGTAATGCAATTTATCCTGCTAAAAAAATCAAACACTATCAAAGCAACTTTTATGAAACTGAACACCAACACAAGTGTTAGGCCATTACCATCCATTCAAAAGAGGAAACTTAGGAATAATGTTGTACTGTAATGTAAGTATGCAGTGAATTATAGCAGTACAGTGTCATTCTAGTTTTGTAAAGACATCCCGATGTTAGTGTTGGATAAACCTGTGCCGTGCTCTGTAAGAATGAGTTGATTTGTAAATGTAAAATTAACTGCTGTGAAGCTGAAAGTTGGTTAACAAATTTATAAACTCCTCACTCAGTTCTCCTAAAGATTGGGAAATGTGTTCTAGCGATTGTAATTTAATTTCATCATGTAATTTCAATTTATTTTTGGCAGTGTATTTGGTCTAGGACATAGGTAACAGTAGTAAGGTTCTGTGTCTCACCTGTGAGAGTCTTCATGCATTGAAATGTAAATTACTGGTGGGGGGTTGAGCAGCAAACTCAACACACACTATTCTCTATTCCAATTTCAAGAGCACATCTACACCACTAGCCCAAACACATTACAGGTGAAAGCACAAATAAATACAAAAGATATGATCCACATGAAATAAACAGTGCTTTTCAGGACGGTCTCTCAGTAGTTGTAATATAACAATGTATTGTCCTCACTGTAAAAAAAAAAAATATATATATATATATATATTTTTTTTTTTTATAAGTTAATAATTTTAAAGTTACTTTTTCTCAAAATGTATGTTCACTTAACTGAACCAACTATGACATAAGCAACTATGTTTACTGGGATACTTCCTATTTTTTTTAAATAATTTTGTATTCATTTGTCCACTTAAGAGTAAGAAGTCCTGAAAGAGAGCTCAGTTTAGCATTCGTGGACTGTCAGAGATACAGCTTTCGGGGCGTGTGCTTCAGATGTTTATGCATATAGCACGTGAGTAATGATGAGCCTTCTGAAGCAAAGTGGCACGTTTGTGTAAGAACAATGTCCATATTTTAAACTTTATAGACTAAACGAACTATTTTTATTGAAAGAAATTGTGTTTTAGTGTTATTATGAAAAGAGTAACCCCTGACGCTAAGTTTTGTTTAGCTCTATCTTCTCTCTTCAGTGTTTGTCAGTGCACATACGTCAAGGATTCATGGGTGAAGAAGGGTTACTCTTTAAAGGACAACTCTGGTGAGAAATGACCCTCGGGGTAATTAACAGACGGTGGTTACCGAGTAGATCGTTCTCTGGGATGCGTTTTCATGGAAATCAAGTGTAAAGAGTTTTATCTCTAAAAACAGATTTGAGTGACGAACGCTGTGCTAAGTGATGAACTGTGACTTGGAATCTCATATGGGCCGTTGTTTCCGGAAGAAAGCACTGAACGCAGTAGAGAAAAAAAAGAAAAAAAAGTCCATGTAATTAGATTTCACAAACTTAATTCCTATCGATCAGCTCACTTAGCACAGCGTTCGTGGCTCGAGTCGTCGAGACTGTTTTCCAAGATGGCTGCAGTCTGTAAACGTGTAATGTACTGTCTTTATAAAGTACCTTCTTATTAAACCGTTTGTACTCTAACAAGTTCTCAATGCTGCGGTTTGCATGTAGGGATCCTCATTATGCTGCCTTGTTAGTGGTATTAACTAGCGATTTAATTTCACTTATTCCATGCCCCATAGACATTATAAGCTAATCTGTGTTTAGAGATAAAACTCTTTAAATTCGATTTTCATGAAACCGCATCCCAGAGAACGATCTACTCGGTAACCATCTGTTAATTACCCCTAGGGTCATTTCTCACCGGAGTTGTCCTTTAAGCGCAATGTGATTCGTGTGGCACTGAAAACCGAAAGCTAGTATTTTAGTCTATGGATCAGTTACTGTGTGGATCAGTTATATGATGGTTAGATGCACTTTTATGGACCGACAAGGCACTGGCATTTTAAAGCTGGGAAGAGCCAGGACTTTTTTAATATAAATTTAAATAACTCAGATTTTATTCATTTAAAAAAAGAATGTCATATACACTTGGGATGACTTGAGGGTGAGTAAATCATGGGCCAATTTTCATTTGTAGGTGAACTAACTGCTGTAAACTGGGCCCACAAACACAGTAGATCCACACAACCCCCCCCCCCCCCACACACACACACACACACACACACAATTTACATTTTAATAATAATAAATAAGGGAAGAATTGAAAACCTAGGGCCCTATAATTTCCGCGATCACGGAATCGCGGACGGAATCGCGGAATTGGCATATTAACGCGGAATCTGCATATAAACGCGGAATCTGGTGTTAACGTAGATTTCCCCGGAATTTTACATATTTGTAATGAAATTCTGTGTCGTGTGGGTTAAGAACGTATGTCTGAGGAAAGTGCAGACCGGGGGAAGCGACACAACCCCTCCCGTCATTTCAGCTCGCCCGTCAAAACAATGAAAGTACAGCGAAGTTGGTCTCCACGGCTCTGCTTTCGGCAGCGAAAAAGTTAAGAAACTCGACGCTAACGGCGGTTTCACACTGCAAGCGCAGAAGCTTTGCGTATGGAGAGCGGGAGCCGCGCTCGTGTATTGCACAGACAGACAAATATTGTCGATTCTGTCAGATGTTTCCGGTGTTCTGCTCGACCCCTGTCGTCTCGTGCTTTGATTTATAATGTGCACATTAGGCAGCAATGCATATCTGCTGCAAATGAGACCGTTTTCCCCTCTGTTAGTCTGTTCCAAACATGCATTTAACATGCTGTATATGGCTAGTTTACATGATAAGTAACTTTAAAGTTAAAATTAAGCATCTAGTTTTAATCATTTAAAGGGGCCTTTGAAGTTGGGGAAAAAAACTTCAGGCAGTGTTGTGTTTTCGTGTATTTTTATTTTTCACAGCTCTGGATATCATAATGGGGATTGTTAAACACACAGAACGTCTCGGTTACGTATGTAACCCTAGTTCCCTGAGGGAACGAGACGCTGCGTCGAAACGCTGTGAGAACGCCTCTGTTTAAATGCGTCGTGAAGCGCCTGTAGAACCATTCCATCGGAAAAAAGATCGATCGTCGGCGTGATGACGTCATCGACCGGAAGCTATAAAACGTCCGTGAAAACAAACAGGAACTAACTTCTGATAAAGCCTGAAGTAAGTGATCACGGACACGCCGGGAGTATGGCAAAGCGACGCAGCGTCTCGTTCCCTCAGGGAACTAGGGTTACATACGTAACCGAGACGTTCCCTTTCGGGGAACTCGAGCTGCGTCGAAACGCTGTGAGAACGCTTATACCCACATCGCCATAGGACCAAGTGTCTCGTATGTGTGAAGCCGAAGCGCACACGGTTACGAGAGTACCTGTGCCCCTACAGTAGATGCCAGGTCTAGTTCGTAGAACCTGACGAAAGTAGAAGGAGACGACCAACCGGCCGCGTTACAGATATCATGGAGGGAAGCCCCCGACAAAAGTGCTTTAGAAGCAGCCATACCCCTGGTTGAGTGCGCCCGGACAGCCAGTGGAGACGGCTGCCCGGTAGCTTCATAAGCAAGTGAAATGGCCTCGACCACCCACTTGCTCATCCTCTGCTTGGATACTGGGGCCCCCTTCTTGGGGGGTCCAAAGCAAACAAACAATTGTTCAGATTTTCTCCACAGGGCAGCTCTGTGGACATAGGTATCCAGTGCCCTCACAGGACACAGCAGATTTAATCTTTCCTGGTCTGACGTCATAAATGGAGGAGGACAGAAGGCTTGCAGAGTGATGGGGCCCCGTGGGCTCGTAGGAACCTTGGGGACATAACCCGGCCTGGGATGCAGAAATGCTTTCACCATCCCTGGCGCAAACTCTAGACATGAGGGCTCTACCGACAGAGACTGAATATCTCCTATCCTTTTAAGAGACGAAATGGCCAAAAGGAAGATGGTTTTTAGAGTGAGGAACTTATCCGAAACCTCCTCCAGAGGTTCGAACGGAGGTCCGGACAAGCCCCTCAAAACAATGGCCAAGTCCCATGCCGGGACCCTCGAGTGCATAACTGGCCTCAACCTTAATGTGCCACGAAGGAAGCGTGTAATTAGAGGGTGTCTTCCCAAAGACACTCCACTGCAAGGGACGTGGACAGCACCCAAGGCCGCCACGTACACCTTAAGTGTGGAGGGGGTCAACCCTGCAGAGAACCTCTCCTGCAGGAACTCCAGCACTGTACCAACCGGGCAGTTAACTGGATCCCACTGGCGTTCTCTGCACCATGCTGAGAAAAGTCTCCATTTCAAAGCGTACAGCTTCCTTGTGGACGGAGCTCTGGAGTGTAGGATGGTCTCTACGACCTCGGCCGAGAGACCCTCCTCTATGAGCCTGGCCCCCTCAGAGGCCAGGCCCACAGTTTCCACATCTCTGGGCGTGGGTGCAGGAATCTCCCGCCCGCCTGAGAGAGTAGATCCCTCCTGGTCGGAATCTCCATCGGAGAGCCTTCCAGGAGAGATATCAGGTCCGCAAACCACACTCGGGTCGGCCAGTTCGGAGCCACTAGAAGTACCTGGGCCCCGTCCCGGCGTACCCTCTCCAGAACTCCTGGAAGCAGGACAATCGGGGGGAAGGCGTACAGAGGTAGCCTCGGCCACTCCTGTACCATGGCATCCAGCCCCAGCGGGGCCGGATGGGTCAGAGAAAACCACTGCGGGCAGTGAGAATTCTCCGCCGAAGCGAACAGGTCTATCTCTGCCTTCCCATAAACCTTCCAAAGGAGCTCCACCACCTCTGGATGGAGTCTCCATTCCCCGGGCCTCGGCCCCTGTCTCGACAGGCTGTCTGCTTCCTGATTCAGGACCCCCGGGATATATACTGCCCTGACTGACAGCAATTTCCCTTGGGCCCACAGGAGGATCCGATGTGCCAATTTGTCCAACGGACGAGACTTCAGACCCCCCTGGTGGTTTATGTAGGCCACCACGGACGTGTTGTCTGTTCTGACTAGTACATGGTGGCCCCTGAGGTCGGGCAGGAACTGTTTCAATGCCAGAAACACTGCGAGCATCTCTAGCCGATTTATGTGCCAGTGCCGCTGATGCTCCTGCCATAGACCCTGGGACGAGCGACCACTCATGGTCGCCCCCCAGCCCGTGAGAGAGGCGTCTGTCGTTAGCGTTACGCGACGAACAAGAGCCCCCAACACGGGACCCTGAGATAAAAACCCCGGGTTTTTCCACATGACCAGAGCACGTAGGCATCGCCGCGTGACTTTGATCGTGCGGAGCGGATTTCCCCTCGGGGAGAACCCTTTTGTCTTGAGCCACCACTGCAGTGGCCTCATGTACAGTAGGCCAAAAGGTATCACGTTGGACGCTGCTGCCATGAGACCTAACAGTTTCTGAAACTGTTTCACAGTGACGGCTTGGCCTAGCTTCTGTTCTTTGGCGGCTGCCAGGATCGATGCTATGCGTGTTGGCGATAATTGCGCCCGCATAATTACCGAGTCCCAGTTCACACCCAGAAAAGTGGTTCTCTGAGCCGGAGAAAGTACACTCTTCTTGGCGTTCAGCCTCAACCCCAGCTTCGACATATGGGCGAGAACAGCATCTCGATGCTGAACCGCCATCTGCTCTGTATTCGCCAGAATCAGCCAGTCGTCGATATAGTTCAATATGCGGATGCCCTGTAGACGCAGCGGCGCCAGAGCTGCATCCACACACTTGGTGAACGTGCGGGGTGACAGTGCTAGACCGAAGGGAAGTACACGATATTGGTATGCCTCTCCCCCGAAGGCAAACCTCAGGAACTTCCTGTGATGTGGAAAGATGGAGACATGAAAATACGCATCTTTGAGGTCTATGGTGACAAACCAATCCTCCGATTTGACCTGCGCTACAATCTGTCTGAGTGTAAGCATCTTGAATTTGAGCTTGGCCACCGAGCGATTCAATAGCCGCAGATCTAATATCGGGCGTAAGCCCCCATCCTTCTTCGGCACGATGAAGTAACGGCTGTAAAAGCCAGACTCCCTGCTGGGAGGGGGAACCCTCTCTATAGCCCCTCTTTTTTTTTTTTTTTTTCTTTTTTTCCACTCGTCTAGAAAATCTACTAAGGGAACCAGCCTCTCGAGGCTGGCCTCTGGTGTATTTTGAGCAACAAGCACAGTGCCCTGAAGCGGCGGACCGGCAGGGAACAACTGACTTGACTGCTCGGGGACCCCCCGAAGGGGGTGCGGACCACCCTCGGGTGGCCCGCGGAGACCGACTGCGCCCCGGCATTGCGGCAGGGTTGGCAGCGCGGCCCCCCGAGGGTGCCGTAGGGAAACGGGTACCGTAGGCAGGGGTAAGCACCGTTTCCCTACGGGGGGAACCACCCTCAGCGTCCTGACGCTTCTGGCGTCAGGAACGCTTCGACGAGGCCTTCTTGGCGATCAGGACTGTCCGCAGATCAGCCCTGCCCCTCGAAGGCCTCGTCTGAGAGCGCCGCCCCTCGTCCCCACGCTGAGGGGGAGCTCGGGCAGCGACGCTCTGCTTCTGCTGAGCCCTGTAGGAGGAGCTCGTACTCGGCTTGGGCTGCTTGGTGGTATCAGCAGCAGCCCCAGGGACCTGGACCCGGAGAGGGAGGAACTGCTTGAGCGCCGCAGCTTGCTTTTTCGACTCCTGGAACCTCTCGGTGACAGTGTGAACTGCGTCACCGAAGAGGCCTCCAGGAGAAAGCGGCGCATCAAGCAGAAAGGCTTTCTCCCTCTCCTTGATGTCTGTGGGGTTTAGCCATAGATGCCTCTCCGTAGCCACCAATGCTGCCATGGAGCGGCCAACACATCTGGCCGTCTCCTTGGTGGCCCGGAGAGCTAGATCGGCTGACGATCTTAATTCAGCGATAATATCACCCCCCACAGCATCACTACCGTCCAAATCCCTCAGCAGGTCAGCCTGGTATGCCTGCACGATAGCCATCGTGTGCAGGCATGCAGCCGCTTGACCCGCCGCCGAGTACGCTTTACCCACCATCGCCGACGTTGTTTTTAGAGGTCTGGTGGGTAAAGTCGGGGCCTTCAGGGACGATGCCGAGGAAGGCGAGAGATGGCTCGCAAGCGTCTCTTCAACCTTTGGCATCGCCCCATAACCATACTGTCTCAGCCCGCAAATGTTGCTGTAGACCGAAGTCTGCGGGCTGAAGACACGATATGAAGCCGGTCTCTTCCACGATCTTGCCACCTCGGTGTGCAAATCGTGGAAGAACGGCAGGCCCCGTCGCTGAGGTTCTGATGCGCGAGACGGCAGGAAGCGTTCGTCTAGCTTACTATGACGTTTTCTTCCTGCCTCAGATCTTTCAGTGGGCCAGTCGATGTTTAACCTGGCCACTGCTCGCGTCAAAACCTCAACTAGCTCCTCACTAGCAGGGGACTGAAGTGGCGAATCTTCAGTATCGATACTTTCAACGTCCACCTCCTCAGAGCTGGACAGATGAAGTACCGGCGGCTCTCTCGGGGGGGAAGAAACCGCCATGCGTGCTTCCATGCCCCGAGAAGAACCGCTGGATGGAGCAGGTGAGGGCAGAGATAAGGCAGCGCCCGTCTCTAACCCCTCTGCAACATCCAATTGTGATCCCCACGACTGCAGCCTCCGCTCCGCCTCGGCGGCAGCGGGACCAGAGCCGCGGGGAACACGAGCCGAGGCACCCTCCTCGAAGAGTGCCCGGCGGGAGCGCAGCGTTCTCAGTGGCATACGCTCACAGTGCTCGCAAGCAGCCCCCTCGAGGGCTGCCTGGGCATGCTGCGCTCCCAAGCATGCAACACAGAGAAGATGTGTATCCCCGCCCGTGATGTAGCGTGGGCAGGGAGGAACACACTTTCTGAAATTGCTGCTTTCACTCGCCATTCTATCTATCTTATTTTCTCTTTTTTTCTGTTAATATATTGAATATTTAACAAAAAGGGTGGAAAATCTCTGCTTTCTAGTATAATAGACAGACAAAAACACCAAATAGACAGACAGGTTCACACAGATCGCTTGCTGAAGGCTCAGAAGCTAGTTCCTGTTTGTTTTCACGGACGTTTTATAGCTTCCGGTCGATGACGTCATCACGCCGACGATCGATCTTTTTTCCGATGGAATGGTTCTACAGGCGCTTCACGACGCATTTAAACAGAGGCGTTCTCACAGCGTTTCGACGCAGCTCGAGTTCCCCGAAAGGGAACAATTCACTACATGATTTCATGGTGCAATGTTTTTTTTTTATGTTAATTTTCAAATTTAAATGTTTTACTTAAGAGTACTTAAGAGTACTGTAAAATATGATTCTTATGATTTTTTTAGTTCTTTTAAAAAAAATGTACTTGAAAGAAAAAGCTAATGGAGCACTTTCATTTTAACTTATATAAACTATTATAATTTATTTTACCGGAAATTTTAAAGCTAATAACCATTAATATTTGAAGTATTTGAAGTGCAGTGTTATGTCAAATATCATATTTGTCCTAAAAAGTAAATGTGATGTTTGTTACCTCGATATATTTAAGGTCATTCCTATTTTTTGTTTTATGTTGTATTATATTAACATTAAAAGCAAACTCTTTTTTTCACCAAAATAACAGTAAAGGGTAAAAAAAACTGAACTACCAAACATTTTAACGGAAAAAAAGGAATCTGCAAAAATTAAAACGGAAAAAACGGAATTTGCAAAAATTTAAACGGAAAAAACGGAATTTGGGAAAAAATAAAACGGATTTTATAGGGCCCTAAAAACCCAGTTTGTGAACCAAAGGCCAACCTAGAGAAAAGGAAAATCAAACCTGAGATCTTCTCAACTCACATCTTTCTCCTAGACAGAAATGAGATCAAGTGAACATCAAATTGAGACATAAGGCTAAGTCTCCTGCTTCTCACATGTTTATCCTGAGACAAAAAATGACATTCTCTCATGTTTATCTCCACTAAAGTTTCATAAGAGATCTCAACAACATCACATACTACGCTCTGATTTGTCTCCTTGACTAGAGAGACTGTATTGCTCATATGTGTCTCCTCTAAAGTTTCATAAGAGATCTCAACAACATCACATACTATGTTCTGATTTGTCTCCTTGACTAGAGAGACTGTATTGCTCATATGTGTCTCCTCTAAAGTTTCATAAGAGATCTCAACAACATCACATACTATGTTCTGATTTGTCTCCTTGACTAGAGAGACTGTATTGCTCATATGTGTCTCCTCTAAAGTTTCATAAGAGATCTCAACAACATCACATACTACGCTCTGATTTGTCTCCTTGGCTAGAGAGACTGGATTGCTCATATGTGTCTCCTCTAAAGTTTCAGAAGGGATCTCAACAGTATCGCATGCTGTGCTCAGAATTTTTTCTTCAGCTCGATACTCTGGAACTCTCACTTTTGTCACCTCTAAAAAGTTTCATAAAAGATCTCAATAACATCACACAGTGTGCTCAGAATATTCTCCTTAGTCAAAGTCTCTGGCACTCTCAAATTTGTCAAACAAATGTTGGTCACTTTTTCAAAACTCTTCACAGAGTGATCACAACTTCAGTCTGTGCAAGCTAAACTGTGGATCATTGGCACTTGATTTGAGACATGAATTAAGTGTTTTGTTAGTTTTTGTGGATTTTGAATGTGAAATAACTGCTGTGAAGCAGAAAGTTGGTTTGGAGAACAAGTTTTGAAAATGACCAAAGTATTGAGAAATGTGGCCTAGCGATTGTAAAAACTGTAATTTAGTTTAATTTGCCAGGGCAAATCCCAGCATCTTCTCTAGTTTATTTGAGAAGGGTTCTGCCACATTGGTAGTTTGAGCTCTATTGGCCTGTGGTTCACAAACTGGTTTTTCAAGTCTCCCTTATTGAAATGTAAATTGTGAGTGGGGGGTTGTGGGGGTTGAGGAGAGAAACACACAGGCGTCGTGATTTACTATCTAACAGGGGACCTGAGTCAGTGTGTGTGTAACATATTCACTATTCAATAATGACCTGCAATTAATACATTAGAGAGCTATTTCTGCTTGATTTAACCCTTTAAACTCAGTTATTGCTGTAAAAACTCTAAATCTTTGCAGTGTGTTTATGACAACAAGAAATGTCACAGCAAACACACAGGCGTCGTGATTTACTATCTAACAGGGGACCTGAGTCAGTGTGTGTGTAACGTAGTCACTATTCAATAATGACCTGCAATTAATACATTAGAGAGCTATTTCTGCTTGATTTAACCCTTTAAACTCAGGTATTGCTGTAAAAACTCTAAATCTTTACAGTGTGTTTATGATGATAAGAAATGACACAGCAAACACACAGGCGTCGTGATTTACTATCTAACAGGGGACCTGAGTCAGTGTGTGTGTAACATAATCACTATTCAATAATGACCTGCAATTAATACATTAGAGAGCTATTTCTGCTTGATTTAACCCTTTAAACTCAGGTATTGCTGTAAAAACTCTAAATCTTTACAGTGTGTTTGTGATGATAAGAAATGTCACAGCAAACACACAGGCGTCGTGATTTACTATCTAACAGGGGACCTGAGTCAGTGTGTGTGTGTAACGTAATCACTATTCAATAATGACCTGCAATTAATACATTAGAGAGCTATTTCTGCTTGATTTAACCCTTTAAACTCAGGTATTGCTGTAAAAACTCTAAATCTTTGCAGTGTGTTTGTGATGATAAGAAATGTCACAGCAAACACACAGGCGTCGTGATTTACTATCTAACAGGGGACCTGAGTCAGTGTGTGTGTAACGTAATCACTATTCAATAATGACCTGCAATTAATACATTAGAGAGCTATTTCTGCTTGATTTAACCCTTTAAACTCAGTTATTGCTGTAAAAACTCTAAATCTTTACAGTGTGTTTATGATGATAAGAAATGACACAGCAAACACACAGGCGTCGTGATTTACAATCTAACAGGGGACCTGAGTCAGTGTGTGTGTGTAACATAATCACTATTCAATAATGACCTGCAATTAATACATTAGAGAGCTATTTCTGCTTGATTTAACCCTTTAAACTCAGGTATTGCTGTAAAAACTCTAAATCTTTACAGTGTGTTTATGATGATAAGAAATGTCACAGCAAACACACAGGCGTCGTGATTTACTATCTAACAGGGGACCTGAGTCAATGTGTGTGTAACGTAATCACTATTCAATAATGACCTGCAATTAATACATTAGAGAGCTATTTCTGCTTGATTTAACCCTTTAAACTCAGGTATTGCTGTAAAAACTCTAAATCTTTGCAGTGTGTTTGTGATGATAAGAAATGTCACAGCAAACACACAGGCGTCGTGATTTACTATCTAACAGGGGACCTGAGTCAGTGTGTGTGTAACGTAATCACTATTCAATAATTACCTGCAATTAATACATTAGAGAGCTATTTCTGCTTGATTTAACCCTTTAAACTCAGGTATTGCTGTAAAAACTCTAAATCTTTACAGTGTGTTTGTGATGATAAGAAATGTCACAGCAAACACACAGGCGTCGTGATTTACTATCTAACAGGGGACCTGAGTCAGTGTGTGTGTGTAACATAATCACTATTCAATAATGACCTGCAATTAATACAGTAGAGAGCTATTTCTGCTTGATTTAACCCTTTAAACTCAGGTATTGCTGTAAAAACTCTAAATCTTTGCAGTGTGTTTGTGATGATAAGAAATGTCACAGCAAACACACAGGCGTCGTGATTTACTATCTAACAGGGGACCTGAGTCAGTGTGTGTGTAACGTAATCACTATTCAATAATGACCTGCAATTAATACATTAGAGAGCTATTTCTGCTTGATTTAACCCTTTAAACTCATTTATTGCTGTAAAAACTCTAAATCTTTGCAGTGTGTTTGTGATGATAAGAGATGTCACAGCAAACACACAGGCGTCGTGATTTACTATCTAACAGGGGACCTGAGTCAGTGTGTGTGTGTAACGTAATCACTATTCAATAATGACCTGCAATTAATACATTAGAGAGCTATTTCTGCTTGATTTAACCCTTTAAACTCAGGTATTGCTGTAAAAACTCTAAATCTTTGCAGTGTGTTTGTGATGATAAGAAATGTCACAGCAAACACACAGCCGTCGTGATTTACTATCTAACAGGGGACCTGAGTGAGTGTGTGTGTAACGTAATCACTATTCAATAATGACCTGCAATTAATACATTAGAGAGCTATTTCTGCTTGATTTAACCCTTTAAACTCAGGTATTGCTGTAAAAACTCTAAATCTTTACAGTGTGTTTGTGATGATAAGAAATGTCACAGCAAACACACAGGCGTCGTGATTTACTATCTAACAGGGGACCTGAGTCAGTGTGTGTGTGTAACGTAATCACTATTCAATAATGACCTGCAATTAATACATTAGAGAGCTATCTCTGCTTGATTTAACCCTTTAAACTCAGTTATTGCTGTAAAAACTCTAAATCTTTACAGTGTGTTTATGATGATAAGAAATGTCACAGCAAACACACAGGCGTCGTGATTTACTATCTAACAGGGGACCTGAGTCAGTGTGTGTGTAACGTAATCACTATTCAATAATGACCTGCAATTAATACATTAGAGAGCTATTTCTGCTTGATTTAACCCTTTAAACTCAGGTATTGCTGTAAAAACTCTAAATCTTTGCAGTGTGTTTATGACAGCAAGAAATGTCACAGCAAACACACAGGCGTCGTGATTTACTATCTAACAGGGGACCTGAGTCAGTGTGTGTGTAACGTAATCACTATTCAATAATGACCTGCAATTAATACATTAGAGAGCTATTTCTGCTTGATTTAACCCTTTAAACTCATTTATTGCTGTAAAAACTCTAAATCTTTGCAGTGTGTTTATGACAGCAAGAAATGTCACAGCAAACACACAGGCGTCGTGATTTACTATCTAACAGGGGACCTGAGTGAGTGTGTGTGTAACATAATCACTATTCAATAATGACCTGCAATTAATACATTAGAGAGCTATTTCTGCTTGATTTAACCCTTTAAACTCAGGTATTGCTGTAAAAACTCTAAATCTTTACAGTGTGTTTGTGATGATAAGAAATGTCACAGCAAACACACAGGCGTCGTGATTTACTATCAAACAGGGGACCTGAGTCAGTGTGTGTGTAACGTAATTACTATTCAATAATGACCTGCAATTAATACATTAGAGAGCTATTTCTGCTTGATTTAACCCTTTAAACTCAGGTATTGCTGTAAAAACTCTAAATCTTTGCAGTGTGTTTGTGATGATAAGAAATGTCACAGCAAATACACAGGCGTCGTGATTTACTATCTAACAGGGGACCTGAGTCAGTGTGTGTGTGTAACGTAATCACTATTCAATAATGACCTGCAATTAATACATTAGAGAGCTATTTCTGCTTGATTTAACCAATTAATACATTAGAGAGCTTTCTGCTTGATTTAACCAATTAATACATTAGAGAGCTATTTCTGCTTGATTTAACCCTTTAAACTCAGTTATTGGTGTAAAAACTCTAAATCTTTACAGTGTGTTTGTGATGATAAGAAATGTCACAGCAAACACACAGGCGTCGTGATTTACTATCTAACAGGGGACCTGATTCATTTTTTTTAAACATAAATAAATCAAAAGTGGTTAGTTTAAAAAGCTCATAAATGTATAAGGTGGTAAGATGGGCCTTTTATATGGGCCAAAAGTCACACATTATTTTTACAAATACTTGGCTAAAATAAAATGTTTTTAATAATGTCTATGTTAACACTTGTTTAAAAGAACTTTAGATGCAAAGTTTGTCCCATTTACCGTACCTTTTTTTTTTTTGATAAATAAAATAATGCATTATTTTTCAATAATTATAGGCCACTGTCATTAAAATGTTATTATTAAAATTATGTTATCATTAATATATATATATATACACAGAAACAAAAAATATTTACAAAAGCATTGAATGAGATCCCTTTATAATTTAATAAAGTTTTTTTAATCGTTTTTTCTTGGATCCTGTAGTATTTAATTTTAAAGTAATGCAAAGTTTGAAACTAGTCAGGGTATTTAGTAAAGAGATATAATCTATATGATGTTTGTTCCTTTAGTAAGCAGCCTGTTAAACAGCAGCTCTAGAGTCAGAGGACAGCTGGCCATTCAAACAATAGAGGAGTGTGTGTGTGTGTGTGTGTGAACGACGTGTGTTTAAGGGCTATTACAGTTCCTGCTCCAGCCTACAGGGGAGCTGCTGAGCATGGCCTTAAACACTCACACACTCTTAGGTCCCCTCTTGGTCAAAATTTTTAAAAATTCACCAGAGTGTTGTTTCTTGATTTTAACATGATTT
>NC_090195.1:563731-571231 GCF_024679245.1 Pseudorasbora parva
TTGGTGAGCCGACGCACTTTGGGGCCGCTAGTGTTTAAAAAAAATAAATAAATAATAATAATAATAATAATAATAATTTGTAGGCTACCACTGACAAAATGCAGCGACAGCGGCCCATTGGTTTGTCTTCTGAATTGACAAGCCGAAGCGAGAGACCTCCCCTCCATATTAGGCGCTTTTTTTCTATTTATTTATTTATTTATTAGTATTTGAGAGCATGGATCTGCAAAGGTGAATATCCGCACAGCGCAGCCGCTGACGAGCGTACGCTGCGTTTAAATGCTGCTCTATACGGCACTTTGACTCCGACTTTAGTTTTATACAATCATGTGATATGGGAACATTACAGTTCTGTGTTGAATCAGCTGAAAACAGCCGTGAGCATGTGTTCATGACGAGGTAAAGTGGAAAACGGCAACACACACAAACGTTTCACTTTAGCAGAACCACAATTTACACTGCAGCTAACAGCGGAGAAATATTGGAAGAAACAGTTATTAAAAATGTGTCTATATTACTTAAATTAATATTGCAGAACATAAGTCCCTTTTATAGAGGCTGTTTTCTACAGGTGTTTACATTTTTTTTAACTTACAAATATAATAGTTTATTATATATGTTTTATATAGTTTTAGAAACCATATAGCCATATAATGAGGAGCAAGGTTTGTGACTGCCATGATCTTACATTTAAATGAAACTGGCCTACAGTTAAACTACAGTCTATAACACAGCTTTAAAGTCTGGATCCCATGAATTAAGGACAAAGCTTTTTTTCCTCTTTAAAAGTTTTATTAACTTTTTAATAGATTTAATGAAATTGAATAGCCTCATAAGAGATAGATATCAGTGTCTTACTTAAATGATGTGTTAACTCTGGAAAAATATGATTGTTCAACCCAAAAATGTGATCATTTACTCACCCTAATGTCATTCCAAACCTAAATGAATTTATTTCTGTGTAGCATAAAATAAAATAATTTGAGTCTTTTTTTTGTTGTTCATACAATATTCAAAGGGTAGCCTAACCAACATGGCTGGGTCGCCAACATTCTTCAAAACATCTTCTTTTGTGTTTCCCAGAAGTCATACAGGTTTGGAACGACACGAGAGTGAGTAAATGAGGACAGCATTTAAAAGAAGTAAATTTACTTTACTGCATCCTAGCTCTAAATCATCAGTGCTTTACTGCCAAGGACATTTCTGTCTGACAAAAAAGCAATATTAAGTTTATCTGCATTTTCAGCAAATTAGATAATATCTATTATCATTTGTCCCTGTCCTAGTTTTATTTATATACTCCAATTTAAGGCCCCGACCCCAGCAAAGACACTTACGGGGAACTCACGGGCCGGATGGGCTGGGTATGCCAGAGCCGAATTTTTGCCCCAGTCCAGCCCTGATCACTGGGTATGAACATGACTCGCACTTGAACACACTGCAGATATTTGTTCTGGTTTTAATCATAAAATCACTTTCACAAGATTTCACACTTTAACTCTTTCCCCGCCAAACACGGATATTTCCATTATTTGTGAGAAAACGCTTCCAGGCCAATATCGGATTTTTCACTGTCGGGCGCTAGGGGGCGCTATTGCGCATCTTCTGAAGGAGTCCTGAATCTCCTGATCAAAACACACGTGAGGAAGACGCAGTGAAACGAGCGATCGCATGTCATCATACGCATATTAAAAATAACGTGATCCTCGTCATTAAGCAGCGTATGAATCGAAACGGCCTAATGTTCCAGAATGAGATGTGGAGCGAGGACGAGCTCCAGGACTGAGTGAGCATCAGGAGTGTAGATGGACTCGATCTCCTCATCTGAGTTTGATCATCTCTGAATCTGATCTGGAGTCAGTCTTTCACACACACCTGATTTTATCAGCTTTTTTTATGAAACCTACCCATATTCAAGTGTTGATAAAATAGAAATGCATGAAGCGAGAATAAAACGGGTTTATATTGTTTAGAAGAAGAGGCTCAGCTCGTTATTTTGATATATTGCATGCTCAGATATTCATTAAACTAAATATTCTATGGGTTATTACATTTTGGTGAAAACTGTCAAAAAAACTCTTTTTTAAACGCTGGCGGGGAAAGAGTTAAACTGTTTTTGGTCAAATTAATTGTAAACGTATGGATCTGGTGAAATGTGTGTTTTTAAACTCAGAAGTGTCACTAATGCTCATTTAGAGAACATATCGACGTCTTCCTTGCAGTTTCTCTAATTGCTCTTAAAAAAGTCTTAAACTTACCTTAACTCATACATAACCCGAACTCGAACCCGAGTTAACATGATTTGAATAAATCTGCATAATTTAAACTAAACCAAACAGACGCACATATTTAGCTGTGCCATTGTTTTTCATTTACGAATGACACACTCGAGGACAGAGACGCGTATGATTTACTGAACGCGTTTATGCTCACGGGTTCCCCGTGTCGGGGTTATGCTGACTTTAATCATCATTGTTTATTTCAGTAAACGTACGCTTTTTAAGTTTTTTATGTAAAGTTATTTCAACGCCATTTAGTTGAATCCGGTCTTCAATTTGTCCAAAATTATTACGTTCAATTATTCTACACTGCTATTTTTTTAGGAAATAGGTTTCCTGGTTGCCTTCAAACTGTTGAGTTCATTGAAATTTAAATGTTGAGTTAATACAATGAACATTTTTTGAGATTCGATAACCTTTATTAAAATATTATTATCAGATTGTGTAAGCGTGTTGGGTAAGTGTGTGTGTTTTATTTGTGATGACGCAGCCAAATTGTGCTATTCTCATGATTTATCAGATTGTTTATGTGGTTCAGATACAATAATATTTAGAGTTTCTATTTATTAAACAAATTTCCTTCATTGTATCAACTCAAATTTTTAATTTCAATAAACTCAAAATTAAGGCAACCAGGTTACTTACTTTTTTAAGTTAAACCAACAATTGTTTTTACAGTGTGGGGTTATTATCTCCTCTAGATACAGACGCATGCCTAGTGTGTCGCCTCTGTGTGTGTGTGTGTGTGTGAGAGAGAGAGAGTCTCATGCATGTGTGTGTGTGTGTGTGCGTCTCGCGTGTGTGTGTGTGTGTGTGTGTGTGTGTGTGTGAGAGAGAGAGAGAGAGAGTCTCGTGCATGTGTGTGTGTGTGTGAGTCTCATGTGTGTGAGTCTCGCGTGTGTGTGTGTGTGAGAGAGAGAGAGAGTCTCGTGCATGTGTGTGTGTGTGTGAGTCTCGTGTGTGTGTGTGTGTGTGTGTGTGTGTGAGAGAGAGAGAGAGTCTCGTGCATGTGTGTGTGTGTGTGAGTCTCGCGTGTGTGTGTGTGTGTGTGTGTGTGTGTGTGTGTGTGTGTGTGTGAGAGAGAGAGAGAGAGTCTCGTGCATGTGTGTGTGTGTGAGTCTCATGTGTGTGAGTCTCGCGTGTGTGTGTGTGTGTGTGAGAGAGAGAGAGAGAGAGTCTCGTGCATGTGTGTGTGTGTGTGTGAGTCTCGTGTGTGTGTGTGTGTGTGTGTGTGTGTGTGAGTCTCATGTGTGTGAGTCTCGCGTGTGTGTGTGTGTGTGTGTGAGAGAGAGAGAGAGAGTCTCGTGCATGTGTGTGTGTGTGTGTGTCTCGTGTGTGTGTGTGTGTGTGTGTGTGTGTGTGTGTGTGTGTGTGTGTGTGTGTGTGTGTGTGTGTGTGTGTGTGTGTGTGAGAGAGAGAGAGAGAGAGTCTCGTGCATGTGTGTGTGTGTGAGTCTCATGTGTGTGAGTCTCGCGCGCGTGTGTGTGTGTGTGTGTGTGTGTTTGTGAGAGTCTCGTGTGTGTGTGTGTGTGTGTGTGTGTGTTTGTGAGAGTCTCGTGTGTGTGTGTGTGTGTGTGTGTTTCATGAGCCCTTGTGTCTTCTGATTTTCCATCATGGGTTTGTGTGCGCTGTCAGGTCTGTGCCGGGAATGTGAAGTGTGTGTGAATAAAGCTCAGCGTTTCATTAATGGTCGAAATGCATTCGCCGATTTCTTCCCAGTGTTTTTTCTCCTCCGTTTTAGCTGAAGCTTCATTTCTATGGTAATTCCGTCTCTCTGTCTAATCTCATTGGCCTATAGAGCAGGCCATGCAATTTCCTGTTCTTTCTGCTAGTGTGTCGTGTGTATGTGTCGCGCGTGTGTGTGTGTGCGCGCGCGTGTGTGTGTGTGTGTGCGTGCTCACCTGCACACTTGGTCCTGGCTCTGAGCGGGGGTCCTGGCGCTCCGGTGCCGCCCTCGTTGGGCCGGGTCAGCAGGACGCTGATCTCGTACTCCGTGTCCGGGTCCAGATGGCCGATCTTGTGGTTGGGTTTGTCGACGGGCTGGTTGTCGATCAGGCTGCCGGAGAGCGTGCGGTACTCCACCTCCTTCTCCACGATCGGCCCGTCTCCGTTGATGGAGTTGGCGTTGAGCTGGATCCACAGATAGGTGGCGCCGACGGCGGTCAGCTGAGGCGGAGCGATGGGGATCGGAGGCTCTGGACACGGGACGAGAAGGGGTTAATCTCACAAAATTGGTCTAACAAACTGCAAAAAATGCTCTTCTTACTCAGTATTTTTGTCTTGTTTCTAGTCAAAATTTCAACAAATTCTTACATTAAGAAACATTTACTAGACAAGTACAAATTATTGTCTTGTTTTGGGGAAAATAACTCAAAATGAAGAGAGTTTTTGCTTAAAATAAGATAAATAATCTGCCAATGGGGTGAGAAAAATAATCTTAATTCAAACAGAAAACAAGATTATTTTTCTGCAGCCCTGGCTCTTCTCATCAGAGCACCTGTCGGCCATTAGTCGCTACAGACGACAGAACGGTCGTCTCTTTTCTGCACAGCGGAGGAAATCCTGGAGCTGTTTTGAATGTTTTGAACACTTTATGAGCTCTTCATGAGTTCTCAGCGGGTAAATAATGCCATATGTTCACGCATTAAATGATGGCGTTTAATCCGGCACAGCGTTGTTCTGAATGTTCGGTAAGCAGCTCCTACGTCAGATAAGCCGACCAATCAGGTTGTGAGCGTCTCCCTGAGCCTTTGGTTCGGTAACTTAAGGTTCGCTGTTAGAAATGCCGCTAAGCGGACCAGGACTGCATTTCCCGAAACCTTCTTAACTCTGCGTCATTCTTAAGTTATCCCTTAACGTTAACGTGTTTCCCGAAACGATCTCAGTTAAGAATACCTTCTGTAAGTCATACTTCCGTGAGGTTGGTCTGGACCACTCTTACCTTATCACCATTACCAGTTCATTCCACTAGTGGCCACCAGTGTGCGAAACGCTTCTTCACATGTCCGTCTATACGGAAATAATAATGAAGATGTAATATACACCCAGTGCTCAGTTAGGATGTTGAATTGTTTTTTGTGTTGTTTTGTTTGTTTGTTTGTTTTTTTATGCAAGGATTAAAATTGTCATAAATGTCATTACAAACACTAATGGTTGTTAGCTTTGTAATGATATTATCAGAAGGTGCATCAGCTGTCAAACCATCAGACAGGAGAGGCGTAGGCCTATTCAACGGGAATGATTGCGGAGGAGTTTAGTCGAACTACGGCAGCGAATAAAACAGACCTTTTACGCGGAAACACGTCAGAGAAATACTGCACTCATTTCAGAATATTGTCAAATTTAGGTGCAATATTGTATGATAAATGAAAGTTCAACTGAACTGCTTCTTTTATAAAGAACATTTTTTCCGCATCCCGCAGTGCAACAGCCCCGGCATGAGTATATAATCGACTCTTGAGCCATCGATATAACCCGATTCAGCTCCGCCGGCACGACCATCACCCGCTAACGTCACACTTACACTGTAAACACGGACGCTCAAATTAATTAAATAGATTAAGTAGTGTATACTCAAAGTTTTAGAAAAAGTTATTTCACGTTGATGTAACATGGTCTTGGTCACACACAAAAGTTACTAAACCTAACAATAATATGTGAACTAACTATAACTAACCGGATTGACTTTATTTCTATTTTAATGAAAACAATATTTTCGTTGGAAGTCACCATGATGGAGATCAGCGTTTGCTTTAGTCGGCTCTTGACCCTTGACTGTGTAATAGTTTAACATTAGTGTGTCTCCGGCTGCTGTGTGTTTGAGCGACACATTTGCTGCGATGCATGCTGGGACCCATGGGGAAGTTTGATCGGCAGTACCCAGCATGAGGAAACAATGACAACACAAACCAACACACAGCGAGTTGTGTTAACATTAAATGGTGTGGATATATAGTTCATTTTTAAAGTTCTGTGAAAACTAAAACTTTAAGTTTAATATAATAACTGAAAATAATTGAGTTAGAAAATGGTAAGTCATATTAACTGCAAATATTTGAGTTGAGCTAAATGAGCACTTTAATTTAACTGTTATCTAAAGGTAGAAGTAGCAGGTCATCCAACATTTTAAGTTCTGGAAAATGGGGACTTAAGTTAATCAACTTTAAAAATTTGAGGCAATCGATTGCCTCAATTTTTTTGAGTTCTAATTTATTCGGGCTTACAGTGGGTCAGAGTCCTGCAACGGGTCCGCGGGTACCCGCATAAAAGTGGCTAAAACGGGTGGATTATGACATTTATAAAATTCACGGGCGGGGATGCGGGCGGATAGAAGCGCGGATGGGCGGATGAAAAATATGTGCAATATTTCTGTGGCAAAGTGAACGAGAGAGCGCGAGACCAGGGCGTGATTGTGAATGAGCGTCACCTGCGAGCCACACCGGTCTCGAGTCCTCTGAGGGAGCTCGGAAGCATAAGCACGAGAGATCACCACACCTGGATTTGACGTTGAGTTGTGTTTATGTTTTATTATGTGTGTGCGCTTGGCAGATGTCCATGAGGGGCTACTCACGTTACTTTCGTTTTGTTTGGTTAGAGTCTTTTAAATGTTCGCCGGTTCCCCCCTCCTTCTTCCCCCATCCAACATATTGTAGGCTATTACAATTTCTATGTCCAAATTACCATTACACACACACGCAACAACGATATGCCATTTGACCATCACGTCACCACCACCATTGAAACTTTAGTTGATGCAGATGGAGCGAGCGTTGCAGGAGTAGCAATGGATGAAGTAAAAGTAAAGTTGGTGAGTGGAGTAGCTATATGAGTTGACAATGAGTCTTTAAAGGCACTTTTGCCTGTCTCATTAGCCCATTCATGACGCTGGTGATGTTGAGAGAGGTGCAGGATAAAAAAATAAAGCATTTTAATTTGAATGTTTTAGCGTGTGTGATTTATCGCGGGCACGGGTCGGGTAACGGGCCAAATATTAACGGGTCTGGGCGGGTACGGATTTAATTTTGAAATTTTCACGGGTCACGGGTCGGATCTGGTGCTAAACCTTGCGGGTACGGGCGGGGGCGGGTCTCCCGTGCAGGACTCTGCAGTGGGTTACCTTAAGCAACCTACTAAGGCAGCGGTTCCCAAACGGGTGCGCGAGAGAATGTTTGAAGGGCAGAAAATTCTCTTTTTTATTTTTTATTTTACGTATCTAACTTGG
>NC_090195.1:576231-601231 GCF_024679245.1 Pseudorasbora parva
CAGCTCACTGGCACAAATACTCTTAAACAAACCAAAACACGGACCAACAAGAACATCAAAATAAACAGAAAAAACACCGCTTGTTAGCTAACATTACCGGCTTGACATCAGGATCGATCATTCGCACGCAACCCGTCATCCGCGGAGGCCATAGCTCATTTCACACAGATCGCTCACAACCCGCGAAAGGTTCAAACGGCGGATGGCATCAGCGGAGGGTAGCGCGCCGACACACCGCTGGGCCTCTGGGCCGGTCTATCACTACACATCAACATTTGATTGGCCGATGACCCACGTCAGTCAAAGCTATGGTCCAATGGAAGGCAAGCTATTCTTCTAGTGGTGGTCCTCGGAGCTGTGATGCGTTTAGATGATGACATATGATAAATACAGCTCAGCCTCACATAAAATAAATACATTCTATCTGGAAATATAATCGTAACTCACACACACATATATATATAATTTTGGCAGAGCCAGCAGAGAAGGCCCTGACAGCCCACCACTGTGTGTATCTCTCATGAAATCCAAAATGAGCCGATATTTGGCGTGACATTTCAAAACGTCTCACTTTCAACATTTGATTGTTGTTATCTGTATTCTATTGTGAATAAAATATAAGTTTATGAGATTTGTAAATTATTGCATTCCTTTTTTATTCACAATTTGTACAGTGTCCCAACTTTTTGGAATGGGGTTTGTATTTTCTATATGTATATATATAAATAATCTTTTTTATTTAAATGTATTTAAAAATATGGGGAGGATTGGCAGAAGTTCATCTGATCCCTGTTCTAGGCACCTGCAGCAGACTGGCATCATTTGAGAGAGAGAGAGAGAGTGTGTGTGTGTGTGTGTGTGTGTGTGTGTGTGTGTGTGTGTGTGTGTGTGTGTGTGTGTGTGTGTGTGTGTGTGTGTGTGTGGACAGAAAGCAAGCGTGCTGTAGATGATTTATGACTCTCACTGTGCTGTCACGGGCGTGTGGGTCAGTCTTGTTAACCTGCGGGCGTCTCTCTCTCCTCTCCTGGAGGAACTAGAGCGTTGTGACGCCCGTCGCTGCCCTTGGCCGGCTCTCTCACACACACACACACACACACACACACACACACACACACACACACACACACACACACACACACACGCACCCTTTAAAACACGTTAGGATGACACTCTCTCCAACAGAACAAGCGATAGTTAATCTAAAGGGGCAGAATGTAGAGTAATGCGGTTTGCTGAGCCAATCTGGGCTAATAAACGCAGAGAGACGTACGAGAGGACCCGCTAGTGATGATGATACCAGAGCGTCTCTTATAATGACAGACTGGACATACACTCACCTAAAGGATTATTAGGAGCGCACACTAATACTGTGTTTGACCCTTTCTCCTTCAGAACTGATTTAATTCTGCATGGCATTGATCAACAAGCTGGATGCTCTTCCCTTTTCACACCATTCTCTGTAAACCCTAGAAATGGTTGTGTGTGTAAATCCCAGTAACTGAGCAGATTGTGAAATACTCAGACCGGCCCGTCTGGCACCAACAACCATGCCACGCTCAAAACGGCTTAAATCACCTTTCTTTCCCATTCTGACATTCAGTCTGGAGTTCAGGAGATTGTCTTGACCAGGACCACACCCCTAATGCACTGAAGAACTGCCGTGTGATTGGCTGATTAGATAACTGCATTAATGAGAAACTGAACAGGTGTTCCTAATAATCCTTTAGGGGAGTGTATATCACACACACAACATACACACACACACACACTCACGTTTGACCACCAGCGCTCCGTAGCTGGACACGCCCACGCCTCTCTCTGATTGGACGATGCAGCGGTATCGGCCCGAGTCTGCTTTAGTGGTGTTGAGGATGTCGAAGGTGCCGGTGTAGCGTCGGGAGTTCACGGGTCTGCTGTCCTTCATTGGAGCCTCACGGCCACCGATGCCCTGAAACATCAGCCAATCATGAGCCTCGGAGCGGTTAAAGGGTTAGTTCGCCCAAAAATTAAACTTCTGTCATTAACATCCTCAAATAAAGATTCAAATGGTTATGAATCAGCAAACTGATTCATTCGAATCTTGATTCATAACCGTTTGAATCTTTATTTGAGGATTGAACACAAACGCGGAAGAGAAGCCAATGCTGAATAAAGTCGTAGTTTTTGTTATTTTTGGACCCAAATGTATTTTGGATGCTTCAAGAGACTCTAATTAACCCACTGATGTCTCATATGGACTACTGTGATGATGTTTTTATTCCCTTTCTGGACATGGACAGTATAGTGTGCATACACTTGCATACGCTCTCGGACTAAATATAAAATATCTTAAACTGTGTGTGAAGATGAACGGAGGTCTTACGGGTGTGGAGCGACATTAGGGGGAGGAGTTAATGACAGAAGTTTCATTTCTGGGTGAACTAACGCTTTAATATTAAATCAGTGCATAGGCGAGTGTGTGAGTGTGTGAGAGCCTCACCTGTAACCACAGCTTGTAGTTGACATGATCTTTGGGCTGGCCGTTGATGGTGCACTGGAACGTGGCCGTCTGTCTGGCGTTGACCTCCACACCTTTAATGTGCAGGAAGTGAGGCGTGTTCACTGACAAACACACAGACATAGACATTAGTGTGTGTTCTAATGATGCTTCCTTCAGTGAAACAACTCTAATTGAATCAACTCAAACAACTAATGGAATCAACTCAAACGACTTATTTAATCAACTCAAACGACTAATTGAATCAACTCAAACAACTAATGGAATCAACTCAAACGACTCATTGAATCAACTCAAACAACTAATTGAATCAACTCAAACAACTAATTGAATCAACTCAAACAACTAATGGAATCAACTCAAACGACTTATTTAATCAACTCAAACGACTAATTGAGTCAACTCAAACGACTCATTGAATCAACTCAAACAACTAATGGCATCAACTCAAACAACTCATTTAATCAACTCAAACGACTCATTGAGTCAAATCAAACAACTAATTGAATCACCTTTAACGACTAACTGAGTTAACTCAAACGACTAATTGAGTCAACTCAAACAACTAATTGAATCAACTCAAACGACTAATTGAGTCAACTCAAACAACTAATTGAGTCAACTCAAACGACTAATTGAGTCAACTCAAACAACTAATTGAGTCAACTCAAACAACTAATTGAATCAACTAAAACGACTAATTGAGTCAACTCAAACAACTTATTGAATCAACTCAAACGACTAATTGAGTCAACTTAAACAACTAATTGAGTCAACTCAAACAACTAATTGAATCAACTAAAACGACTAATTGAGTCAACTCAAACAACTAATTGAATCAACTCAAACGACTAATTGAGTCAACTTAAACAACAAATTGAGTCAACTCAAACAACTAATTGAATCAACTAAAACGACTAGCTGAGTCAACTCGAACAACTAATGAGTCAACTCAAACAACTAATTGAATCAACAAAAACGACTAATTAAGTCAACTCAAACGACTTATTTAATCAACTCAAACGACTAATTGAGTCAACTCAAACAAATAAATTGAGTCAACTCAAACAACTAATTGAATCAACTCAAACGACTAATTGAGTCAACTCAAACAACTAATTGAGTCAACTCAAACAACTAATTGAATCAACTAAAACGACTAATTGAGTCAACTCAAACAACTAATTGAATCAACTCAAACGACTAATTGAGTCAACTTAAACAACAAATTGAGTCAACTCAAACAACTAATTGAATCAACTAAAACGACTAGCTGAGTCAACTCGAACAACTAATTGAGTCAACTCAAACAACTAATTGAATCAACTCAAACAACTAATGGAATCAACTCAAACGACTTATTTAATCAACTCAAACGACTAATTGAGTCAACTCAAACGACTCATTGAATCAACTCAAACAACTCATTTAATCAACTCAAACGACTCATTGAATCAACTCAAACAACTAATTGAATCAACTAAAATGACTAATTGAGTCAACTCAAACGACTTATTTAATCAACTCAAACGACTAATTGAGTCAACTCAAACAAATAAATTGAGTCAACTCAAACAACTAATTGAATCAACTCAAACGACTAATTGAGTCAACTCAAACAACTAATTGAGTCAACTCAAACAACTAATTGAATCAACTAAAACGACTAATTGAGTCAACTCAAACGACTGATTGAGGCAACCCAAATGACTCATTGAATCCTGTGCGGACGCCTTTTACCCTGTCAATGATCCCTAAAACACATCCGCACACATTCCCATCAGGATATAACAGGATCAGATCCTGCAGCTCCGGTTTAAGGGCGGGGAGGAAGGTTTTCCAGAGGACACCCTCATCTTATCAAGGTGATTCATGTGAGGCTTTCAACCGAAAATAATGTGATTCACGAGTGAGAGATAGAGGGAATAACTGGATGAAGAGGAGAGAAAGAGTGAAGGGCGAACATCATTCAGAACCATTTATGAATCACATTATATGAGGCATAGACATGTATTAATCTGTCATTATCAGCTCCTCTTTATGAAAACTGCTGCGAAAAAAGTGTGTAAAGAACCAGTTTAAACACATTCAGTTTGGGTTTATTTCAGTGATGTTATTGATTAAAATCCAGTAATGAAACAAGTGAAGTCTTTATGAGTGAGTCATTGAATCATTCACTCAAGAGATTTGTTCAAAAACACTGATTCATCCAGTAATGAGACAAGTGAAGTCTTTATGAGTGAGTCATTGAATCATTCACTCAAGAGATTCATTCAGAAACACTGATTCATCCAGTAATGAAACAAGTGAAGTCTTTATGAGTGAGTCATTGAATCATTCACTCAAGAGATTTGTTCAGAAACACTGAATCATCCAGTAATGAAACAAGTGAAGTCTTTATGAGTGAGTCATTGAATCATTCACTCAAGAGATTCGTTCAGAAACACTGAATCATCCAGTAATGAAACAAGTGAAGTCTTTATGAGTGAGTCATTGAATCTTTCACTCAAGAGATTCATTGAGAAACACTGATTCATCCAGTAATGAAACAAGTGAAGTCTTTATGAGTGAGTCATTGAATCATTCACTCAAGAGATTCATTAAAAAACACTCACACACACACACACACACACACACACACACACTTACTGCACTGATGGCCCTGACGGGTGATTCCTCTGATGGCCAGGAGACCACGTTCACCGGACGCCACCGCCTCAAACACCAGCTGCAGGAGAAAGCACACACACACACACACGCATCATTATCATCACACACAGCACACACTACAGGCAGATGATCTGTTAGCATCTTTAGATCTTTAAAGGCGGTCAGTTTGAGTCTGAAATCTCCCGTTCAGCAGCTTCACACACACCAAACTTTAGTTTTATCCATATCTATAATCAGAAGGTTTGCTGATTTAACAACATGGCGAAAATGCTAAAAAAAAAAATGTTTATGGATTGATAAAAAAAGAAATCCCCATATAAAAACCTTTAACAGGTCAGGAATTTTAAGCCCGGCTTTATCCAATGTTCAGATTTCTGCTCTGGGAATGTATGCAAATGAGTGCATATTTAAGGTAATGCCTCATTTGCATATGCAAACATAACGTTTCAGAAACGTATAACACAAACCATTACCTTAATGCACTGTGATGAATCAACTGGGGAGATCTATTGCTCTTAAAGTCATCAGATTTGCTCCAAACACACAGATGATCACGTTTAAGAGCATTTTGGCTGTTATTTTGTCATCTTTTAAGCACTTTATACAGCACAGATTGCTTCAGCTTCACAGTAATAACCAGAGAACAACAGTGCAAAAGGCATTAATTATGAAACAAATTCAATTTGAGCTCTAGAGGAGACAATAGAGTCGTTTTTCAGCTGAAGTTCGGCTCATCTGCTGTCAGCGCTGTGAAAGGACTGAATATTAATTGTGTTTTAAACCCTGAGCCGCTCACCAGCAAACACGGATTAAAACACACTAAACACACGTTTGGAATTCATGAGGTGCTTTCTTTGAGTTTTTATTTGATATCAAAATGATGGTAAACATCAGGAAACTGTCGGTGCAGATCTGTCTGTGCTCATATTGTCCGTGTTTATCTCGGCTCTAATAATAGCTAAAATAACGTGATCTTGAGTCAAACACACACACACACACCATCATATTCATCAATGACAGCGGTTCGGCTCTGAGTGAGTCATTGAATCATTCACTCAAGAGATTTGTTCAAAAACACTGATTCATCCAGTAATGAAACAAGTGAAGTCTTTATGAGTGAGTCATTGAATCATTCATTCAAGAGATTCGTTCAGAAACACTGATTCATCCAGTAATGAAACAAGTGAAGTCTTTATGAGTGAGTCATTGAATCATTCACTCAAGAGATTCGTTCAGAAACACTGATTCATCCAGTAATGAAATGAATGAAGTCTTTATGAGTGAGTCATTGAATCATTCACTCAAGAGATTCGTTCAGAAACACTAATTCATCCAGTAATAAAACAAGTGAAGTCTTTATGAGTGAGTCATTGAATCATTCACTCAAGAGATTCAAGTAGGTCGAGACAAGTGATTGCTAAAGGGTTAGTTTGCCCAAAAATGAAACTTCTGTCATTAACTCCTCTCCCTAATGTCGCTCCACACCCGTAAGACCTCCGTTCATCTTCACACACAGTTTAAGATATTTTATATTTAGTCCGAGAGCGTATGCAAGTGTATGCACACTATACTGTCCATGTCCAGAAAGGGAATAAAAACATCATCACAGTAGTCCATATGAGACATCAGTGGGTTAATTAGAGTCTCTTGAAGCATCCAAAATACATTTGGGTCCAAAAATAACAAAAACTACGACTTTATTCAGCATTGGCTTCAGCATTCAGCTGATTCAAAACCATTGCCACTGTTGGTGCTTTCGGCGGGGTCAGGGGTCAGAGGTCACCCTATGCCGCCCCATACGCCTCAAACTGAGCTGCTCTGTGTATTCTGACGGCTTTCTATCAGAACCAGCATTAACTTCTGGAGCAGTTTGAGCTCCAGTAGCTCGTCTGTTTGATCGGACCCCACGGGCCAGCCTTCGCTCCCCACGGTCATCAATGAGCCTTGGCCGCCCATGACCCTGTGGCCGGTTCTCCACTGGTCCTTCCTCTGATTATAGTTTTATGATTCTCACTGTGATAAACCAGGAGCTCATTAAGTCTCTCTCTTATGTATTCAGATATTTGCGATCAAACTCACTCATTTTTTAGATGTAATTTCCAGAAATTTGCAGAAATAGTTTTAATTAGGATGCCATGTACAACAGACACACTATAAGAGGAGCACTGCAGAACGACCAACTTTAGAAGAAGACACACATGCATCTCATTAACAAACAAATGAACAATAGCCCAGAAAACGGCCGTGATCTGCAGAAAACTTCACTATGAATAATACAGGAAACTTTCTGAGTAAAATGACCTCAAGTAATTATATCATCAGTCTCATGAAAGCGTTTGTTTGTTTCGTGACGCACATGAAACGACAGACGATGTTAATAACTGTCTGTCCGCGCTCGTCTCCAGATCTCTTTTGTTCTGGGATTTATTTGTGAGTTAAAACACACGGTTGCCCGCCATCGCACAAAGCAGAGGTCAGAGGTCACACATTCCTCCTCCAGCTCACCTGTGTGTTAAATATATCCAGCGTGAAATGTCAAAGCAGGTCGAGAGGACGAGGCAGAGACGATTCACACACACACACACACACACACACACACACACACACACACACAGCGCAATTAAGAGCCGTGAGAGCAACAGGAGATAAAAACACAAACCCTGTCATTACAAAATAAGAGACGAGAGTAATTCTGTGAGCCAGGTGCGCTCATCTTCACAAACTCTTAAGATACGGTGCAATTACACAAACCTGCAATCAGCCCGGCAGCGCTAATTAGCCACAGCGCTGAAGAATTGGAGATTGCATTTTTAATCTCTGCTAGTATTAAAAAGTCACAATCGCATTTGTCAGCAATTACGGCGCTGAAGACGGAGGCTCGTGTTTTTGGGCAGATGCTGCTCGTTCCTCCAGGATCCCGATGCGTGTCTAAACATCGGCCGGATCTGTTAGCGGGACCACGGGTCACTGCAAACACATCAGGATACTTATGTGGAGATAAAACACTCACGCTGGAGTGTGTTCCCATCGGATTAACTCAAACTGGAGTGTGTTCCCATCAGATTAACTCAAACTGAAGTGTGTTCCCGTCGGATTAACTCAAACTGAAGTGTGTTCCCATCAGATTAACTCAAACTGGAGTGTGTTCCCATCGGATTAACTCACACTGGAGTGTGTTCCCATCGGATTAACTCACGCTGGAGTGTGTTCCCATCGGATTAACTCAAACTGGAGTGTGTTCCCGTCGGATTAACTCAAACTGAAGTGTGTTCCCATCAGATTAACTCAAACTGGAGTGTGTTCCCATCGGATTAACTCACACTGGAGTGTGTTCCCATCGGATTAACTCACACTGGAGTGTGTTCCCATCGGATTAACTCAAACTGGAGTGTGTTCCCGTCGGATTAACTCAAACTGGAGTGTGTTCCCATCGGATTACCTCAAACTGGAGTATGTTCCCATCGGATTAACTCAAACTGGAGTGTGTTCTCATCGGATTAACTCAAACTGGAGTATGTTCCCGTCGGATTAACTCAAACTGGAGTGTGTTCTCATCGGATTAACTCAAACTGGAGTGTGTTCCCATCGGATTAACTCAAACTGGAGTGTGTTCCCATCGGATTAACTCAAACTGGAGTATGTTCCCATCGGATTAACTCAAACTGGAGTATGTTCTCATCGGATTAACTCAAACTGGAGTGTGTTCCCATCGGATTAACTCAAACTGGAGTATGTTCCCAACGGATTAACTCAAACTGGAGTATGTTCTCATCGGATTAATTCAAACTGGAGAGTGTTCTCATCGGATTAACTCAAACTGGAGTGTGTTCTCATCGGATTAACTCAAACTGGAGTATGTTCCCAACGGATTAACTCAAACTGGAGTATGTTCTCATCGGATTAACTCAAACTGGAGTGTGTTCTCATCGGATTAACTCAAACTGGAGTATGTTCCCGTCGGATTAACTCAAACTGGAGTGTGTTCTCATCGGATTAACTCAAACTGGAGTGTGTTCTCATCGGATTAACTCAAACTGGAGTGTGTTCTCATCGGATTAACTCAAACTGGAGTATGTTCCCAACGGATTAACTCAAACTGGAGTGTGTTCTCATCGGATTAACTCAAACTGGAGTGTGTTCTCATCGGATTAACTCAAACTGGAGTATGTTCCCAACGGATTAACTCAAACTGGAGTGTGTTCTCATCGGATTAACTCAAACTGGAGTATGTTCCCAACGGATTAACTCAAACTGGAGTGTGTTCTCATCGGATTAACTCAAACTGGAGTGTGTTCTCATCGGATTAACTCAAACTGGAGTGTGTTCCCATCGGATTAACTCAAACTGGAGTGTGTTCTCATCGGATTAACTCAAACTGGAGTGTGTTCTCATCGGATTAACTCAAACTGGAGTATGTTCCCAACGGATTAACTCAAACTGGAGTGTGTTCTCATCGGATTAACTCAAACTGGAGTGTGTTCTCATCGGATTAACTCAAACTGGAGTGTGTTCCCATCGGATTAACTCAAACTGGAGTGTGTTCCCATCGGATTAACTCAAACTGGAGTGTGTTCTCATCGGATTAACTCAAACTGGAGTGTGTTCCCATCGGATTAACTCAAACTGGAGTGTGTTCTCATCGGATTAACTCAAACTGGAGTGTGTTCCCATCGGATTAACTCAAACTGGAGTGTGTTCTCATCGGATTAACTCAAACTGGAGTGTGTTCTCATCGGATTAACTCAAACTGGAGTGTGTTCTCATCGGATTAACTCAAACTGGAGTGTGTTCTCATCGGATTAACTCAAACTGGAGTGTGTTCTCATCGGATTAACTCAAACTGGAGTGTGTTCTCATCGGATTAACTCAAACTGGAGTGTGTTCTCATCGGATTAACTCAAACTGGAGTGTGTTCTCATCGGACTAACTCAAACTGGAGTGTGTTCCCATCGGATTAACTCAAACTGGAGTGTGTTCTCATCGGATTAACTCAAACTGGAGTGTGTTCCCATCGGATTAACTCAAACTGGAGTGTGTTCCCAACGGATTAACTCAAACTGGAGTGTGTTCTCATCGGACTAACTCAAACTGGAGTATGTTCCCAACGGATTAACTCCAGCTGTAAAACGGCCCCGAACAGAATTCAATTAAGCGGTCAATTAAAAGACGAAGCAATCGGTTTATCGACTAATCAAGCAATCGATTAATCGTGAGCCTTAATACTGCACAGTAGCTGCACAAAACAGAAGGCTGTGAATGTACACAAAACCCGTCATGATGAGGGTGTAACTCCAGCTGTAAAACGGTCCCAAACAGAACTCAACCAATCGACCAATTAATCGAGCAGCAATCGATTAATCGAGCAACAGGTTATTGAAATGATTGCCCAAAGCGATTAATCTATCTTTTAATTGATTAATCAATCAAGTAATCGATTAGTTGAGCACTCGAGGGTCTGCATCGCCCAGTTGATCGGCCTCTTAAACGTTGAGCATATAAAGTAATCGTTTAGGCGTTCAATCAATCATTTTATTCGAACGATTAATCGACAGCTAAATCAATAGCTCAAATGATTAGTCCATCTCTTAATCGATTAAGCATTCCTGTAATCGATTGGTCGATCAATCGCCCAATTACAGTGTCCGCTAAATCGATTAATCAAACGATGAATTGATCTCTAAATCGATCAATTAATCACCTGGCCAATCGATATAACTATTAATCGACAAACAATGCAATTAATCAATCTCTTAATTGATGAGTCAATTAAGACAATTCAACTGGCCGATTAATCGAATGATCAATCAGGAAAAAAATAAATGATTAACCAAACGATTAAGCAAGCAACAAATTATTCATCCAATAATTGATCGTTCAAACAATTAAGCAATTGATTAACCAAGCAAATAATTAATCGAGCAATCGTATGTTCAGATCACCCGATTAATTGGTCGCTAAATCGATTAATCTAGTGATCTCTTGATTAGCTAGTCGTTCAGGTAAGCAATTAGTCGGTCGATCACTCGTTTGCAGCGCACGCTAAATCAACCGATTAATCGATCTCGTAATCGACCTATTAAGTAATTGACCAACCAAATAAAAGATTAATCGACAAACAAAATGATTAACTGATCTCTTAATTGATAAATCAACCAAGCAATCAATTAATCAATAAAATAGTAGAATAAGCGTTCAATTGGTCAATTAAGCGAAACACCCACCCAATGCGACACATTAATCAAGTTGTTGAGCGATTAATCGAGCAGCAAAACCGTTTGAGCAATCGATTAATCGTCTACCCGACCAATTAATCGGTCGATCAATTGATTAATCAGAAGGGTCCTCACCTGGTAGAAGTTGGGCCAGAAGGTGCTGATGGCCAGCTCAACCTGAACCCATTTCTGCAGGGCCGGCCCGGATGAGTTCCACACCGGGACACCCAGAGGACTGTTGTTCTCCTTGACGTAGATGTAGAGCTGACCCGGACTGGACCCCTCTCTGCCGGCTGCGTAATACTGGAAGATCACGCAGTGTGTGTCGTTCTCTTTAAACTGGGGCACCAGGAGCTGAGCCTTCTGACCGGAGAACCGACCCGAGGCGTTGGCCATCATGAACACGGAACCTGAGGACGACATGTTAGGAAGGTCAGACTGTGGCACTAACACCGAACCTGAGGACGACATGTTAGGAAGGTCAGACTGTGGCACTAACACTGAACCTGAGGACCACATGTTAGGAAGGTCAGACTGTGGCACTAACACTGAACCTGAGGACGACATGTTAGGAAGGTCAGACTGTGGCACTAACACCGAACCTGAGGACGACATGTTAGGAAGGTCAGACTGTGGCACTAACACTGAACCTGAGGACCACATGTTAGGAAGGTCAGACTGTGGCACTAACACTGAACCTGAGGACCACATGTTAGGAAGGTCAGACTGTGGCACTAACACCGAACCTGAGGACGACATGTTAGGAAGGTCAGACTGTGGCACTAACACCGAACCTGAGGACCACATGTTAGGAAGGTCAGACTGTGGCACTAACACCGAACCTGGGGACCACATGTTAGGAAGGTCAGACTGTGGCACTAACACTGAACCTGAGGACCACATGTTAGGAAGGTCAGACTGTGGCACTAACACTGAACCTGAGGACCACATGTTAGGAAGGTCAGACTGTGGCACTAACACTGAACCTGAGGACGACATGTTAGGAAGGTCAGACTGTGGCACTAACACCGAACCTGAGGACGACATGTTAGGAAGGTCAGACTGTGGCACTAACACCGAACCTGAGGACCACATGTTAGGAAGGTCAGACTGTGGCACTAACACTGAACCTGAGGACCACATGTTAGGAAGGTCAGACTGTGGCACTAACACTGAACCTGAGGACCACATGTTAGGAAGGTCAGACTGTGGCACTAACACTGAACCTGAGGACCACATGTTAGGAAGGTCAGACTGTGGCACTAACACTGAACCTGAGGACGACATGTTAGGAAGGTCAGACTGTGGCACTAACACTGAACCTGAGGACGACATGTTAGGAAGGTCAGACTGTGGCACTAACACTGAACCTGAGGACGACATGTTAGGAAGGTCAGACTGTGGCACTAACACCGAACCTGAGGACGACATGTTAGGAAGGTCAGACTGTGGCACTAACACCGAACCTGAGGACCACATGTTAGGAAGGTCAGACTGTGGCACTAACACTGAACCTGAGGACCACATGTTAGGAAGGTCAGACTGTGGCACTAACACTGAACCTGAGGACCACATGTTAGGAAGGTCAGACTGTGGCACTAACACTGAACCTGAGGACCACATGTTAGGAAGGTCAGACTGTGGCACTAACACTGAACCTGAGGACGACATGTTAGGAAGGTCAGACTGTGGCACTAACACTGAACCTGAGGACGACATGTTAGGAAGGTCAGACTGTGGCACTAACACTGAACCTGAGGACGACATGTTAGGAAGGTCAGACTGTGGCACTAACACTGAACCTGAGGACCACATGTTAGGAAGGTCAGACTGTGGCACTAACACCGAACCTGAGGACCACATGTTAGGAAGGTCAGACTGTGGCACTAACACTGAACCTGAGGACCACATGTTAGGAAGGTCAGACTGTGGCACTAACACTGAACCTGAGGACCACATGTTAGGAAGGTCAGACTGTGGCACTAACACTGAACCTGAGGACCACATGTTAGGAAGGTCAGACTGTGGCACTAACACCGAACCTGAGGACGACATGTTAGGAAGGTCAGACTGTGGCACTAACACTGAACCTGAGGACGACATGTTAGGAAGGTCAGACTGTGGCACTAACACTGAACCTGAGGACCACATGTTAGGAAGGTCAGACTGTGGCACTAACACTGAACCTGAGGACCACATGTTAGGAAGGTCAGACTGTGGCACTAACACTGAACCTGAGGACGACATGTTAGGAAGGTCAGACTGTGGCACTAACACTGAACCTGAGGACCACATGTTAGGAAGGTCAGACTGTGGCACTAACACCGAACCTGAGGACCACATGTTAGGAAGGTCAGACTGTGGCACTAACACCGAACCTGAGGACCACATGTTAGGAAGGTCAGACTGTGGCACTAACACCGAACCTGAGGACCACATGTTAGGAAGGTCAGACTGTGGCACTAACACTGAACCTGAGGACCACATGTTAGGAAGGTCAGACTGTGGCACTAACACTGAACCTGAGGACCACATGTTAGGAAGGTCAGACTGTGGCACTAACACCGAACCTGAGGACCACATGTTAGGAAGGTCAGACTGTGGCACTAACACTGAACCTGAGGACCACATGTTAGGAAGGTCAGACTGTGGCACTAACACCGAACCTGAGGACCACATGTTAGGAAGGTCAGACTGTGGCACTAACACCGAACCTGAGGACCACATGTTAGGAAGGTCAGACTGTGGCACTAACACCGAACCTGAGGACCACATGTTAGGAAGGTCAGACTGTGGCACTAACACCGAACCTGAGGACCACATGTTAGGAAGGTCAGACTGTGGCACTAACACTGAACCTGAGGACCACATGTTAGGAAGGTCAGACCGTGGCACTAACACTGAACCTGAGGACCACATGTTAGGAAGGTCAGACTGTGGCACTAACACTGAACCTGAGGACGACATGTTAGGAAGGTCAGACTGTGGCACTAACACCGAACCTGAGGACGACATGTTAGGAAGGTCAGACTGTGGCACTAACACTGAACCTGAGGACCACATGTTAGGAAGGTCAGACTGTGGCACTAACACTGAACCTGAGGACCACATGTTAGGAAGGTCAGACTGTGGCACTAACACTGAACCTGAGGACCACATGTTAGGAAGGTCAGACTGTGGCACTAACACTGAAACCAAAAACTCATCACACGTGTGCAGTCGGCTAACATCAGACAGGAAGAGGAAGAGTTTCGGCGCGCAGACAGACCAAGGTCTCTGGACACACACTTCCCTTCCTCTGGGTGAAAGGTGTGTGTGAAGTGTTTGCTCGACTAACACTGCTGTGGAAAAACAGGTACGGACAGGAAGTGCCTTTCTAAAAGAGTTAATAAGTAGCTTCTGTCTCACTTCAGGGGCAGCGCTCTGGAAGGAAAGCAGGAGTGCGTGTGTGTGTGTGTGTGTGTGTGTGTGTGTGTGTGTGTGTGTGTGTGTGTGTGTGTGTGTGTGTGTGTGTGTGTGTGTGTGTGTGTGTGTGTGTGTGTGTGTGTGTGTGACAGAACTCTAGCTCAACTCATACTGCTCTTTATGCTATTCTACAATCAAAGTTCCCATCCACACACACTGAACGTTGCATATATAATGCTGTTAATGTCAGTGTTTTGTGTAATGTTGTAGTAACTCTAGAGAATGGCTGAAGGATCAATAACAGCATCTGACCTCCTGAACCCTGAGGGACAAATCAAAGCTCTGTATTATGTCTGCTGTTCGGGGTTAAGAGCCACACACACACAAACACACACACACGTTTGTTTTTGTGACATATGGGGACATTGCATAGGTGTAATGGATGTATGCAGGTGTGTGTGTGTGTGGAGGTCTATATATGTGTGTATGCAGGTGTGTGTGGAGGTCTATATATGTGTGTATGCAGGTGTGTGTGGAGGTCTATATATGTGTGTATGCAGGTGTGTGTAGAGGTCTATATATGTGTGTATGCAGGTGTGTGTGGAGGTCTATATATGTGTGTATGCAGGTGTGTGTGGAGGTCTATATATGTGTGTATGCAGGTGTGTGTGGAGGTCTATATATGTGTGTATGCAGGTGTGTGTAGAGGTCTATATATGTGTGTATGCAGGTGTGTGTAGAGGTCTATATATGTGTGTATGCAGGTGTGTGTGGAGGTCTATATATGTGTGTATGCAGGTGTGTGTAGAGGTCTATATATGTGTGTATGCAGGTGTGTGTAGAGGTCTATATATGTGTGTATGCAGGTGTGTGTGGAGGTCTATATATGTGTGTGTTCAGGTGTGTGTGGAGGTCTATATATGTGTGTATGCAGGTGTGTGTAGAGGTCTATATATGTGTGTATGCAGGTGTGTGTGGAGGTCTATATATGTGTGTATGCAGGTGTGTGTGGAGGTCTATATATGTGTGTATGCAGGTGTGTGTAGAGGTCTATATATGTGTGTATGCAGGTGTGTGTAGAGGTCTATATATGTGTGTATGCAGGTGTGTGTGGAGGTCTATATATGTGTGTATGCAGGTGTGTGTGGAGGTCTATATATGTGTGTATGCAGGTGTGTGTGGAGGTCTATATATGTGTGTATGCAGGTGTGTGTGGAGGTCTATATATGTGTGTATGCAGGTGTGTGAGGAGGTCTATATATGTGTGTATGCAGGTGTGTGTGGAGGTCTATATATGTGTGTATGCAGGTGTGTGAGGAGGTCTATATATGTGTGTGTGCAGGTGTGTGTAGAGGTCTATATATGTGTGTATGCAGGTGTGTGTGGAGGTCTATATATGTGTGCGTTCAGGTGTGTGTGGAGGTCTATATATGTGTGTGTTCAGGTGTGTGTGGAGGTCTATATATGTGTGTATGCAGGTGTGTGAGGAGGTCTATATATGTGTGTGTGCAGGTGTGTGTGGAGGTCTATATATGTGTGTATGCAGGTGTGTGTGGAGGTCTATATATGTGTGTATGCAGGTGTGTGTGGAGGTCTATATATGTGTGTATGCAGGTGTGTGTAGAGGTCTATATATGTGTGTATGCAGGTGTGTGTAGAGGTCTATATATGTGTGTATGCAGGTGTGTGTGGAGGTCTATATATGTGTGTATGCAGGTGTGTGTAGAGGTCTATATATGTGTGTATGCAGGTGTGTGTGGAGGTCTATATATGTGTGTGTTCAGGTGTGTGTGGAGGTCTATATATGTGTGTATGCAGGTGTGTGTAGAGGTCTATATATGTGTGTATGCAGGTGTGTGTGGAGGTCTATATATGTGTGTATGCAGGTGTGTGTGGAGGTCTATATATGTGTGTATGCAGGTGTGTGTGGAGGTCTATATATGTGTGTATGCAGGTGTGTGTAGAGGTCTATATATGTGTGTATGCAGGTGTGTGTGGAGGTCTATATATGTGTGTGTTCAGGTGTGTGTGGAGGTCTATATATGTGTGTATGCAGGTGTGTGTAGAGGTCTATATATGTGTGTATGCAGGTGTGTGTGGAGGTCTATTTATGTGTGTATGCAGGTGTGTGTAGAGGTCTATATATGTGTGTATGCAGGTGTGTGTAGAGGTCTATATATGTGTGTATGCAGGTGTGTGTGGAGGTCTATATATGTGTGTATGCAGGTGTGTGTAGAGGTCTTTATATGTGTGTATGCAGGTGTGTGTAGAGGTCTATATATGTGTGTATGCAGGTGTGTGTGGAGGTCTATATATGTGTGTATGCAGGTGTGTGTGGAGGTCTATATATGTGTGTATGCAGGTGTGTGTGGAGGTCTATATATGTGTGTATGCAGGTGTGTGTGGAGGTCTATATATGTGTGTATGCAGGTGTGTGAGGAGGTCTATATATGTGTGTATGCAGGTGTGTGTGGAGGTCTATATATGTGTGTATGCAGGTGTGTGAGGAGGTCTATATATGTGTGTGTGCAGGTGTGTGTGGAGGTCTATATATGTGTGTATGCAGGTGTGTGTGGAGGTCTATATATGTGTGTGTTCAGGTGTGTGTGGAGGTCTATATATGTGTGTGTTCAGGTGTGTGTGGAGGTCTATATATGTGTGTATGCAGGTGTGTGAGGAGGTCTATATATGTGTGTGTGCAGGTGTGTGTGGAGGTCTATATATGTGTGTATGCAGGTGTGTGTGGAGGTCTATATATGTGTGTATGCAGGTGTGTGTGGAGGTCTATATATGTGTGTATGCAGGTGTGTGTGGAGGTCTATATATGTGTGTGTTCAGGTGTGTGTGGAGGTCTATATATGTGTGTGTTCAGGTGTGTGTGGAGGTCTATATATGTGTGTATGCAGGTGTGTGAGGAGGTCTATATATGTGTGTATGCAGGTGTGTGTGGAGGTCTATATATGTGTGTATGCAGGTGTGTGTGGAGGTCTATATATGTGTGTGTTCAGGTGTGTGTGGAGGTCTATATATGTGTGTGTGCAGGTGTGTATTGAACCGTGTCTAACTGTATTGTTGCATCCCTAATATCTATAGGTCCATAAGACCCAAACCTCTCCTGTGTTCCCCAAATGCTGGAACTCACGTTCCTGATCAAACCTGTCTGGGCCGGCTGTGTGTGTAATAACACACACACACCGTTATAATCACACACACTGTTATCTGACGGCCCGCGGCGTGTTCGGGCTTGTCTCGGGTGCTGAGTTGAGATTGCAGGTTGAGTGTCATATTCCCTGCCGCTTCCAGAAATCCCATCATTCATCCGTTCATCCATTCATCCGTTCTCACACTCGTCTCATTGTGTGCGGAGCGGCAGAAACTCACAGCCCGAGGCTCGGAGAGAAAAGCTCAAACACTCAATGTTTATTAAAGGGATCGTTCAGCCAAAAAATATCATTCTTTCATCATTTACTCAGCCTTGTGCCATTTCAAACCTGTACGACAATCATTCGTCCATGAAATACAAAAGGAGAAATATACAGTGATAAGGCATAACATTATGACCACCTTCCTAATATTGTGTTGATCCCGCTTTTGCTGCCAACAGGACAGGGCATGACTGACAGCTTTCTATCAGAACCAGCAGTTTGAGCTCCAGTAGCTCGTCTGTTTGATCGGACCCCACGGGCCAGCCTTCGCTCCCCACGGTCATCAATGAGCCTTGGCCGCCCATGACCCTGTGGCCGGTTCTCCACTGGTCCTTCCTTGGAGCACTTTTGATAGATACTGACCACTGCAGACCGGGAACAGCCCACAAGAGCTGCAGTTTTGGAGATGCTCTGACCCAGTCGTCTAGCCGTCACAATCTGGCCAAACTCGCTCAAATCCTTACGCTTGCCCATTTCTCCTGCTTCACACACATCAACTCTGAGGACGAAATGTTCACTTGCTGCCTAATATATCCCACCCACTAACAGGCGATGAAGAGATCATCAGTGTTATTCACTGGTGGTCATAATGTTATGCCTGATCGGTGTATATATATTTGATCAGCTGCTCTTTTATAATCAACAGATTCTGACTCTGTGAAAACTCACACAACAGTTAAAGTAAAATCTGGTTCACCGCAGAGACGCTTCTCAGCACAGATTAATGACGTGAGCTTGATAACAAAGACCAAGAGCGAAACCTTTCCCAGAAATCCCAGCGTTCCCATGACCACCGAACTGTTTGATGCAGTTACTCTGTGAACTCAGACAAAACACATAAAACATGTCAGAGTCTTTAATGCCTCAAAGGAAGAAAAAGCATCAGATAAATCAGCCCGAGAGATCCCCGGTGGAGTCTCCGAGTCATTCATTATCGGAATAAACTCAAATTGTGCAGTGATGCCAAAAATCACTTACACTTGATAATTACATCAAATATCAAAGCAGCTGTCAAAGAAGCATTTCACAGACGTGCTGAAACAGTAGATAGATGAGGACACACACTAATGTGTGACTTCCACGACTGTAGAATATTTATGGGTTCAAGAGCGTTTTTCACATTTTCCAAGGATCATAATTCTCCTCTAAAAGTGTCCGGGCAGATCAAACCTTAAGTCGTAGAGACTTGAAACTTTGAGGACTGTTAGTACTCACACCGTCTACACTGACACCAAATCTCGTCCCAATCGGCCTGACGGGGGCGCTACAGCGCTCAAAAGTACAAAATGGCTCAAGACAGACAAAATGGCTGACATTCCTCAGACTCAACTGTTGGTCTGGAGAAACTTTGGGTATTTTGAATTTTTTGAAAAACCTACTTTTGCTAGGTTTGTGGCTTGATCTGACCCAAACCAGTGCAGGAAGATGGTCTGGAGCCTAATTGTCAATTTAGGTTCACAGTCCCTAAGAGCCACCAGAACGCTCGTGGGAGGAGCCACTTTTACTAAATAGGTTCTAACTTGTGAATGGAATTAAATATTTTCACCAAACTTGGCACACATATGTAGTAGGGCCGAACGATATTCTGTTTTAACATTGACATCACGATGTGCGCGTGAGTGATAGTCCCATCGCCGGAACATGCGGTGTGAAGGGTCGTAGCCCGTGGTGTGTGGAGAGAACGGCAGCACACAGTAAACACGAGTGTGATGCTGGAGTGACATGCCCGTTCCACGAGCCTGCACCGTGATTGGTTCACTGTGCCGCTGCTCACCGCCAAACATTCACGGCTAAAATGCGCAATGAAGAGGATCCGCTGCACAAAAAAAATGGTTTCGTACCAGAAATCATCTTTTTGGGACTATTTTGGCTACAAAAAGGAGAATGTTGACCAAACAGAGGTACTTTGCATGGAGTGTCAGAAAGCTGTGGCCACAAAACAAGAAAACCACCAATTTGTCTGATCACTTAAAACGGCACCAGCTCTTTACGATGAATAGAAAGCAGGGCTCGACATTAACGCTCGTCCGGGACAAGTGGATTTTTTGAATGGACAAGTGAAAAATAATTTTACTTGCCCGATGGACAAGAGCCTGATTAAAACAAAAAATAACTAGCGAATCACCAAAATGCACGAATGATTGTGCATTAGTTTAGTGTAAGTGGCGATGGATAGTGGATAATATATGATGAACTGATGATGATAAGGTCGCGCTGTTGACGCTCGTGCAGCCTCTCGAGGAAAGATTACAACACTAGAGCGTTTTCCTGAACACCATCACGACTGAAAATGACACTGATTTCATATGACAGCTCCATAAACAACTAATTAACATTCACTTAAAGTCACTTACATTTTAGATGCAATGTTTAGTGTTTCTGTTCTATTTCAGCAGCGAAAATCGTTCACAGCAGACCCGTAACGTGTTCCACAGCAACAAGTGTGTTACTGAACGAGTCAGTGTTTGAATGAATCGTTTGAATGAACGACTCAGTGACTCACTCATTAAGACGGTCACCTGCTGCCTCCTACTGGAGGTTTAGTTTCCTGTTTACACACTTTCCAACATTTATTTTTGTCACTTGTCATGAAGCTTGCTTATTAGTGAAATTATTAATATCATGCAAGGGTAATTATTGACTTTAGCCTGGATTGATGGCTCTCAATATCGCAATATATATCGTTGGGGAAAAAAATATTGCAATGTCATTTTTTTCCAATATCGTGCAGGCCTAATATGTAGGAGCTCATTCTGTGGTCGCATGAGAAAGGACACAGCGACTGGCCAATTGGTGGCGCTATAACAGGAAAAAAACTGGTTGGGGACGCCTTCACGTTTTTTATGCGTGTAAAGGATTACGTATCGCACGGCCACGTCATTCATACCTCCTCATGCTGAGCAAGTTTGACTCTACGACAGCCGCTGTCGTATACACACACACACACATACTGCATACAGTCGCTGTCGTACACACACACACACATACAGTCGCTGTCGTACACACACACATACAGCCGCTGTTCGGCAAATCATTGATTAAATACTGGAGATTATTTCAAAAACCACCTTTGCTGAAACTAGTCCTAGGTTTTTGGCTCAACCTTGATAAACCGCTTTGGCACAATTCACGGGACTATCTAGACCAATAGTTATCCTTTTTTTAAACTTTGGACAGCTATAGCAGGGTCATTTAAAAAACAGGCGTGGCCAAGTCTAACCGAAACCCTATCCTTCCCAAAAGGAAAACTCTTTTAATGCTTTAAAATCCATATATTCCCTATGGTAAATTGGCCTTAAATGGTCTTTTACTGCTGTGGTTGAGATGCTAACAGGCTTGCTAATTAAAACATAACATCTTTTTATGCAGAAAACCGGCTGCACCCCGATAGATGTGGCTCGCAGCTATATTTTGATCTATTGTTTTAGTTTTAGTGAACACTTGTAAATGTGACGGTACACACAAACACACGTGTTTCAGATGTCAGACGACACATTTACTCACAATCCTCGACACGCTTTAAGCAGGCTTTCATGCCTCTACATGTGCGCTCCCTCAATCTGCGGCCTATCTCTGAGCATCTGTCACGCGTCGCCATCATCATTATCATCAAAGTGTCCTGCTCTTCATCGCCAGCGGATGGCTTTATTTGATGGCAGCTTGTCCTCCTGGAGTTTAAATCACTCGTCACTGCTTTGTTCCTCACGCCTCCTTCATCTTCCAGCTTTGATATCTGCCTTACTGTCACATCAGCAGCGACAGACCACACTAAACCAGCCATATTGACTTTCATGGGAAACGTTTGAGTTAAGAGTGTGAACTGACGGTAAAACACAAGGTCACAGCTGAACGCAGCCGATTAAGAGTATTCGGAAACACTTGATATCAAGCATTTATTCTTAATGCATTATAATACATGCATAACGCCTTATAAACAACCTATAATATGTTATACCATCTGACATATAATCATAACAACAGTTACAATGCATTAGAAAGCTTACTTATCCGTGTTTATAACTTTTAAGAGTGCATTATAACACCACATGAGGCCTGCATTTATAATGCATCATAACAGTATTATTAGTGCATTATAATGCTTTATAAACTACTTTTATAATGTGTTGTATCATCCTAACATAATCATAACAGTTACAATACATTACAATTTGTTGTCATAATTTTATATTCATTATAACACCAGATGAAGCCTGCATTTATAATGCATCATAAGGGTATAATATAATGCATCTTAGTGCATTATAATTCATGCATAATGCCTTATAAATAGCCTTATAATGTGTTGTACCATCTGATGAATAATCATAATAACAGTTACAATACAAACTGTTCATTGTGATGTTTAAGAGTAATGCTTTATAACACCAGATGAAGCTGGCATTTATAATGCATCATAAGAGTGTTATTAGTGCATTATAATGACTTATAAACCATTTTATAATGTGTTGTACCATCTCATGAATAATCATAACTACAGTAATATTACCTACACTAATACCTACAAATAAAATGTGAATGTATTGTACTTTTCCACACAACTTTGATTTTACCTCCAGGGAAATGTCTTGTAAACACTTTATGATATCTCATGGCTGTTTAAAAGAAGGCTTTATCATAACTCATAAGATGTAGTACTGTGCAGATCTTATGTAAAAAGTGTCAAGAAATGAGACATGGGAAAGTAAAAGATATGACAAAATAAGATAAACTGTACAATCCCTTATAACTCAAGTGGATACAATTATGTTCATAGTATGTTATAAATCATCAAACACTTAAGAGTTATTAACTATTACTATATGTAAGTATTAATACTGTTCTTACGCTTATTCATGAGATGGTACAACACACTACAAGGCTGTTTATAAGGCATTGTTCATGCATTATAATGCATTAAGAACACTCTTATGATGCATTATAAAATGGTTTATAAGTCATTATAATGCACTAATAACACTCTTATGATGCATTATAAATGCCAGCTTCATCTGGTGTTATAAAGCATTACTCTTAAACATCACAATGAACAGGTGAGTATTGTAACTGTTATTATGATTATTCATCAGATGGTACAACACATTATAAGGCTGTTTATAAGGCATTATGCATTCATTATAATGCACTAAGAACCCCTTTATGATGCATTATAAATACAGGCTTCACTTTAAGTTATAATGCATGTAAAGTTACAACAACAAATTGAATTGTAACTGTTTTTATGATTATTTATAAGATGATGCAACACATTACAAAAGTAGTTTATAAGGCATTATGCATGCATTATAAATGCTTAGAAAGTGTTAGCGAAAAGGTGAGTATTGTAACTGTGATTGCGATTATTCATGAGATGATACAACACATTATATATAAGATTATTTATAAGGCATTATGCATGCATTATAATGCACTAAGAACACCCTTATGATGCATTATAAATGCAGGCTTCATCTGGTGTTATAATGTATGTAAAGTTATAACAGCAAATTCTATTGTATTGTAACTGTTGTTATGATTATTTATAAGATGATGCAACACATTTATAAAGTAGTTTGCTCTGATTCTGGTGAACGTGAGCGCATGTGTGATGAAAAGACTCTGGCAGAAGTTCTGAAGTTTCTTCTCGGCTGCGCTCATTTCATCTGCATTGATCTCTGGGAATTATGGCATGGCTGATCTTGTTATGTTTGGCCTACTGTACCGAGTTACAAGCTGAGATTGAGTTTGTGCAGCAGATCCGGCCGTGTTAGCGCTCCTTCCTGCTTCATTACGGCTCCACGGCTCCGCTAATGCTCTCTCTCTCGCGCTGGACTGATATCAGGTGTCGCTTTCGGGACGATGTGGAGTGGAAGAAGCGCCTCGCCTCCTGGACGAAACCGCTGTAAGGTGTGTGTGTGTGTGTGTGTGTGTTTGTGTGTGTGTGTATGTGTGTTCTCCTGGAGAAAAGCGCTGTAAGGTGTGTGTGTGTGTGTGTGTGTGTGTGTGTGTGTGTGTGTGTGTGTGTGTGTGTGTGTGTGTGTGTGTTCTCCTGGAGAAAAGTGCTGTAAGGTCATTACGCTCGCGTGGCCAGTAATGGACGCACCTGTCAAGTGTCTCTGACTGACTTAACGCTTTCTTCATCCGCGGAGTAACGCCAGCAATCCGGTGTTGATTTTTCAGCATTGTGTGTATGTGTGTGTAAGCTTGTTTTTGTGACATATGAGGACCCAAATGTGTATAATGCCATGGGTATGACACAGGTATTACAGGAGAGGGTGAAATATGAGGACATTACCCATGGCCCCACTTTACAAAAGGCTTATAAATCACACAGGAGGAGTTTTTATGAGAAAGTAAAAATGCAGAATGTTTCCTGTGATGGGTAGGTTTAGGGGCAGTGTGTGTGTGTGTGTGTGTGTGTGTGTGTGTGTGTGTGTGTGTGTGTGTGTGTGTGTGTGTGTGTGTGTGTGTGTGTGTGTGTGTGTGTGTGTGTGTGTGTGTGTGAGATGGGTAGGTTTAGGGGCAGTGTGTGTGTGTGTGTGTGTGTGTGTGTGTGTGTGTGTGTGTGTGTGTGTGTGTGTGTGTGTGTGTGTGTGTGTGTGTGTGTGTGTGTGTGTGTGTGTGCGTGTGTGTGTGTGTGTGTGTGTGTGTGTGTGTGAGCCTGTTTATGTGGTTTATGAGGACGTATCAAATGTCCTCATAATTCAAATGGCCTTAAAAACATACTAAATGATTCTTTTTTGAGAAAGTAAAAATGCAGAATGTTTCCTGTGATGGGTAGGTTTAGGGGCAGT
>NC_090195.1:613731-628731 GCF_024679245.1 Pseudorasbora parva
CTCTTCATTTTGATTTGATTTTCAACAAAACAAGAAAAAATATCTTGTATATCTCTTAATATAAGTTTTACTTATATAATAAATGCATCTAAAAGATATTTAGATGAGAAATGAGACAGAATGACTGAGTAAGACGAGCGTTGTTTGCAGTGTGGCGGCTGCTCGATATCAGAGATGGTTTATTCCTGGCCAGTTCTCATGCGATTCGCCGCGAGCGTCCGTAAGGCCGAAGGGTCTGAGAGCGGAGCTCCGCGTCTGTTTCTGACACTCCTCCTCTGCATAAATCTCCCCCTCTTACCTGAGGCAGTGAGACCTTCCATCAAAGCCCAGCCTACTGGAGTCATGCGGCCGCGGAGCAAACCATATGGAGGCCCGGGGGAGCGACGCCTTTCATGCACACTCACTCACACAGATAGCCTTTTAGCAGAGGCGGACAAACTACACAACTCCATTACTTCAGTAACAGCACTGCTGGTCAAATATTACTCCGTCACAAGTGAAAGTTGCTAAAACAGATTTTTACCGGAGTAAAAGTACAGAACTATTTGTTTTCTAAAGTACTTCAGTATCAAAAGTAAATGTTCTTCTTTATGTCGCCGCATTATTGTATTATAGTTGTATAAATGCACATTATGCCATCATGGTTTAAGCCAGTCAGTGACGCTCCATCTGACACACTAGCAGACGACTAACTTAAACTCATTTAAATACTTGGAGAAAAGTTACAAAGCGCTGTCACTTTAAGGCCGAATGCACGGATCCAATACACTGATACACATCTGATATTCTCACACTGTTCACCTTCACTGAAGACAGAATCAACTTTGTTTATGTGAATACTCCACTAAATGAGCATTTGGACATCCGTCTTCTTCCGTCATTTTGCTCTAAACTATAAATCAGTGTTTAATAAATGCTGTGAAATCATTGAACTTCACGAGACTCTACAAGAGTGATTCCTGAAAGGCTTTCTGCAAAAACCCAAACACCTTTTAAAGAAGAAAAAAATCATCACTGACTTTCAAAGCTGCGACAGAAACGACTTTCCACTTCGAGGACCTTGATAGAAATGTAGTGGAGTAAAGAGGACGATATTTGTCTTTCAGATGGAGTGAAGTTAAAGTCAGAAGATTACAGAAAAAATAATACTCCAGTAAAGCACAGAGACTCAAACAGTGAACTTCAGTACAGGACTCGAGGAGATGAGCTGAGGGACAAACAGCCGACAGACACTCGAGAGGAATGAGATCCCGCCCCCAGCCGAACTCAGCCCCGCCCCCAGCCGAACTCAGCCCCGCCCCCATCATATACAGCGACCCAACCAGGCTGTGTAGAACACTGCAATGCTATATATAAGGAATTCAAAGCATGTAATGTTATTCTGACACGACACCTGTCTCTATTAGCATACCGTATCAGCTCTGATTTTGTTCTATAACTGTAAACAGGCTATTGCAACAAGACAAAAACACCAAGAATGCTTTACTTTTAAGATAATGTGTATTTTGCCTTAGCATGAAAGGACTCCCTTGTCTGTCGCTGAATTATTATAAAAATATAAACATTTTAAAGTCTAAAAATGACTGAGTAAGAACAGCATTTTTTGCAGTGCAATAGCTTTCGTGGGGTTCTCCGGAAAAATGGCGTTTGGGGGTAAATGTGTGTTATTTTGGAAAGGTCGCTGCTAAAACTGGCATTCCTGGGTCTATATATCCCATAATTGAGGTCGCTTCAACCGGCGGGAAAAACGCAGACTTGGCAACACAGTGCAGCAGAGTTCTGTTGACATTTGACAATGCGTCGCTCCGCTGCTCTGATTGGTTGTCGGTCTGTCCAGTCGAGGTCTTTCCTGGTTGGGTTGAAACACGCCCCATAATCACAGCCCAATGAGCATCAGACTCATATCCTGACTAGAGCTGAGGATGATTTGATGGTATCAGGCTATCACACAGGCCCAATTTGTCCAAACCTCGCCAGCGAAGACTCGGCGGAATACACGGCGCTCCAGAAACCCGTTTGATCTCGGAATCAAGAAGGTAAACAACAGCACTAATGAGCTTTCTAGTGTTCTGAAGGAAAACTTTCCCATTAAAACAAGTTCTTCAGGGCTTCAAACGAGATTGTTTTCTCAATTATTTAGCACAAACATTTTAATTACTTTTAATCATTTTAATTTCATTTAATTATGCAAGACAAACATCTAGGACTGCCGCTGTAGTTCATGATTAGCTTTAAAAAAAGAGGCATGTTCTCTGTGATATAGAGCACTATATCGAGTGTACGACTAAAGGGAGTATTACATCAAACTAAAAGTGTTAATTCAGCCAAAAATTACATTTATGTGGCCCTAATGTCGCTCCACACCCGTAAGACCTCCGCTCATCTTCACACACAGTTTAAGATATTTTATATTTAGTCCGAGAGCGTATGCAAGTGTATGCACACTATACTGTCCATGTCCAGAAAGGGAATAAAAACATCATCACAGTAGTCCATATGAGACATCAGTGGGTTAATTAGAGTCTCTTGAAGCATCCAAAATACATTTGGGTCCAAAAATAACAAAAACTACGACTTTATTCAGCATTGGCTTCTCTTCCGCGTTTGTGTTCAATCCTCAAATAAAGATTCAAACGGTTATGAGTCAGCGAATCGATTCACACTGCAAAAAATGCTCTTCTTACTCAGTATTTTTGTCTTGTTTTGGGGAAAATAACTCAAAATGAAGAGAGTTTTTGCTTAAAATAAGATAAATAATCTGCCAATGGGGTGAGAAAAATAATCTTGTCTTCTGTTTGAGTTAAGATTATTTTTCTCACCCCATTGGCAGATTATTTATCTTATTTTAAGCAAAAACTCTCTTCATTTAGAGTTATTTTCCCCAAAACAAGACAATTACTTTTGCTTGTCTAGTAAATGTTTCTTAATGTAAGAATTTTTAGATATTTAGAAACAAGACAAAAATACTGAGTAAGAAGAGCATTTCTCAGTGTCTTCTCTACTAATAAACACTTTTGTGCCGTGTTTTAACTTTAACGGTAAAATCATAAGTCCAGAAGAAACAGATGAAAGAAAACACTTCATTATTACAGTAAAAATTAATCCATTTGTTCATTAAGGTTTTTATGAATTCAACTGATCTGAACATGATTGTTCAAATGTAAGCAAACGATTAAAAAGATTAATATTCAGAAAAATTCAAACAGAAAACATAGAAATTGGAAAAGCTAAAAACCAGTAAAAATTTAGTAAAAGTAAACTTTTCATACATTTTTATGAAGTTTTCAGTTAATTAGACATGCTTTTTGATTACTACAATTTAATTTAACCATTAAAATTGAATGAAGACATTAAAGGCAGACATTTAGAAATAGGGCTTTTTCAACTTCTCTCCTACATTTAGACACGCGGCGAATGCATTTCTGTCAAACATTCACAAGGGAAAGATTACAGTAAAAATATTAACATTTTAAAAAATAAATTAAGGTGTTCATGTTTTATGAATCGAATTGATTAGACATGATTTTTGATTTTTCCAAAATTGAAGTGAAATATAAAAAAATACAGAAAAATGTCAACATAAGACAAAATTTGGGAAAAAATAAAAGAGATTTAATAGGGCCCTAAAATATTAAATTATAAATAAAAAGGCCAAAAGTTTGGACACGTCACTATCTGTAATGTTTTTAAAAGAAGTTTCTTCTGCTCATCAAGCCTGCATTTATTTGATCAAAAATACAGAAACAAATGTAATCTTGTGATATATTATTACAATTTATGTATTAATAAATCATTAATAAATGCTGATGTATTTGTGTGATGAGAGCTGAATGTTCAGGATGGTTCCTCCAGTCTTCAGTGATCATGATCATCAGAAATCATTCTCAGATGAGGATTCATTACGAGTTCTGCTGACGTATATATCTGAGGAATAAAAGGCTCAAAAGAACTGCATTTATTCAAAATAAAAACAGATTTTCAAATAATATAAATCTCCTTTACTATCATTTTTGATCAATTTAACACATCCTTGCTGAATAAAATTATTGATTTATTTAAAAAAAAAGAAAGAATAATAATGCCTGAGCCCAGATGACTGACCAGTAGAGTATACTGCTGATACAAAACATTTCTATTTTTAAAACATTTGCTTATTTATTTGTATTTTTTTACTTTTTATTCATCAAAGTATTATTCAAAAATCTCTCAGGTTATGAACATATATTAGTGATCAGAACTATCTCCAACACTCGTAATGAATCCTCATCTGAGAATGATTTCTGATGATCATGATCACTGAAGACTGGAGGAACCATCCTGAACATTCAGCTCTCATCACAGAAATAAATCAGCATTTATTAATGATTTATTAATGCATAAATTGTAATAATATATCACAATATTACATTTGTTTCTGTATTTTTGATCAAATAAATGCAGGCTTGATGAGCAGAAGAAACTTCTTTCAAAAACATTACAGATAGTGACGTGTCCAGACCTTCGGCCGGTCCTGTAAATAGAATGATTTTTTCCTCGAGTAAAGCAGAACTATTCCAAAAATCTCCTGACGTAAAGCGAGTATTATCACGGAGGTCTGAGCCTCGTGTTGGGTTTGGTGCGAGTCCAACATAGTTCAGCTCAGATCTGCATAGTTTTGGTCTTACGGGGCCGTGTTCTCCATCAGCTCCAGATATAGACAGAAAATAGAGCACCACACACACTGATGAAAGAAACACGTCACAACATCCGAAACCAGTTTCTCACACACTCTCTGAGATCTCAGGCCATTGTGAGGTGTGTTTATTTCACGTCCTGCTTTTGTTCAAAAGTGTCAGGACGTCCCATGACCCGTTTATCCTCTGAGGAGAGCAAATGATGTCGGACGAGAAGCCATCTGTTTGCACCAGCCATATTTAATACAATTCTGTTCAACATCAAGAGTTTAAGCTGCCGGCAACATTTTGGCGATTTGGAGGATTATGATGGGGATTTATGGAAAAGAAGCTGTTTTCTCTGAAATATCATTACGGCTGAAGAACCGTTGTGTAAATTGTGAATTTTCCAATAAGCAGCACTGATAACTTTCATTCCCTAAAGCAATTTATCATTTAAACTTCATTTAGATACACACTATAGTGTCAGAAGTATATCCAACAATTCTTAAATCAAGATGATTTACTAGATCAGTAAAACCACATGAGATATTTTTTCTTGTTTTCGGCGGAAAAAAATCTAAATGAAGTGAGTTTTTGCTTAAAACAGGCAAAATGATCTGCCGATGGGGTGAGAAAAATAATCTGATTTCTGATTTAAATCTCGTTTCTTGTTTCCGATCAGAAATAAGATTATTTTTCTCACACCATTGGCAGATCATTCGCCTGTTTTAAGCAAAAACTCTCTTCATTTAGATATTTTTCCCAAGAAAACCAAAAAATATATATCTTGTAATTTTATTGATGTAGTAAATGCATCTTGATTTAAGAATATTTAGATATTTAGACTGAAAACAAGAAAAAACACTAGATAAGAAGAGTATTTTTTGCAGTGCTCGCTTATTTGTGAGCAGATCGTAATGAAAGTAACACAAGTTTAGTTCTGATCTTAAAGATATCACTTTCTCTTCAGCTTTGGTCAAGTTTTCCTCATCCTTAGATCCTATTATTAGTGGAGTACCTCAGGGTTCAGTACTGGGCCCGCTTCTTTAAAACTTATACACTATAATGCCAGAAGTATTGAGTGGTTCCTCCAGATCTCTGAGTTCAGGTGTTCAGTCTCTTCATGGCCACAGGTGTATAACTCCAGCTCTCGGCCTGCAGACGCTTCTACACACATTAGTGAAAGAATGGGTCGCTCTCAGGAGCTCAGTGAACTCAAGCGTGGGGCCGTGATAGGCTGACACCTGTGCAATAAGGCCATTCCTGACATTTCCTCACTACTAAATATTCCACGCTCAACTGTTAGTGGGATTATAACAAAGAGGAAGCCATTGGGAACAACAGCAACTCAGCCACGAAGTGTTAAATCCCAGAGCGGGGTCAGCGCATGCTGAGGGTCACAGTGCGCAGAAGTCTCCGACTTTCTGCAGAGTCAACAGCTCCAGACCTCCAGACTTCTGTGGCCTTCAGATGAGCTCAAGAACAGCGGAGAGAGCTTCATGGAATGGGTTTCCATGGCCGAGCAGCTCATCCAAGCCTTACATCACCAAGAGCAATGCAAAGCGTGGGATGCGGTGGAGTAAAGCAGCCGCCACTGGACTCTAGAGCAGTGAGACGTGTTCTCTGAGCGACCAATCACGCTTCAGTCTGACAATCCCATGGACGAGTCTGGGTTTGGCGGTCGCCAGGAGAACGGGACTCGCCTGACTGCATTGTGCCAAGTGTAAAGTTTGGTGGAGGGGGGATTATGGCCTGGGGTTATTTTTCAGGGGTTGGCCCCTTAGTTCCAGTGAAAGGAACTCTTAATGCTTCACCAAGACATTTTGGACAATTGAATGCTCCCGTCTTTGTGGGATCAGTTTGTGGACGGCCCCTTCCTGTCCCAGCATGACTGGGCTCCAGTGCACAAAGCGTCGCTCCATAAAGACATGGATGAGGAGTTTGGTGTGGAGGAACTGGACTGGCCTGCACAGAGTCCTGAGCTCAACCCGATAGAACAGCTTTGGGATGAATTAGAGCGGAGACTGAGAGCCAGGCCTTCTCGTCCAACATCAGTGCCTGACCTCACAAATGAGCTTCTAGAAGAATGGGCAAAAATCCCCATAAACACACTCCTAAACCTTGAGGAAAGCCTTCCCAGAAGAGCTGGAGCTGTTAGAGAGGGTGGGCCGACTCCAGATTAAACCCCACGGGTTAAAAATGGGAAGTTCGTCCCAAAACTTTAGGCAATGTAGTGTAACAACTCAGGAATAATTGCAAAGCTTGTAAACAGACTGAAGGAGCTCACAAATTATCCTCAGAGCAAACCTGTGGACATTCCCAGCAGGACTCGAGCTCCGTTTAGTTTACCGTAGTAATATTTACAGAGCTCGTCCAGCGTCCAGCGTCCTCACACAACCCTGCTATACAAACACCTTTCCTAAATATTTAATAAAGAGAATTCCAGTCAAACCCCTTACATATCGCTCGGCTCTGGGCAGTCCAGAAGATTAATCTCAGCGGGAGATGGCTTTTCAAAAACTCCCCAAAACATAAACTCTCCAGCTCCAGGTACACTGCAAAATATGCTCTTCTTATATTTTTTCTTGTTTTCTGGGGAAAAATATCAAAATGAAGAGAGTTTTGGCTTAAAACAGGCCAAATGATCTGCCAATGGGGTGAGAAAAAGAAAAGAAAACTCACTTTATTTTGATACTTTACCCCAGAAAACAAGAAAAAATACCTTATGTGGTTTTACTGATCTAGTAAATCGATTCTTGATTTAAGAATATTTAGATATTTGGATTGGAAACAAGACAGAATACTCAATAAGAGGAGGTTTACACACTGCAAAACATGCTCTTCTTCCTCAGTATTTTTGTCTTGTTTCTAGTCCAAATATCTAAAAATTCTTAAAACAAGAAGCATTTACTAGACAAGCAAAAGTAATTGTCTTGTTTTGGGGAAAATAACTCAAAATGAAGAGAGTTTTTGCTTAAAATAAGATCAATAATCTGCCAATGGGGTGAGAAAAATAATCTTGTTTTCTGTTTGAATTAAGATTATTTGGATTTAAACCAAGACAAAAATACTAAGTAAGAAGAGCGTTTTTTGCAGTGTGTGACAGATCACTGTACGATGAGATGAAATGGAAACGGCATTGATTCTACAGCTATTGACTCATTTGGGTGTGCTTTAAACATCTGATTAGTTTAAAATCAGATCATTTCCCAAGACGACCCGTTGGTGGTTTGGTGTCAAATGGTTGCGATTCTGTGGCGGATCACTAATGAGTTTGGAGAAGATATTCCAGTGCTTTCAACTTTTGCTATTAATTCAGTAAAGAGTGAAAGCACTGGTTTAACCGCAGATGAGCGTGGGATTAAAGCAGGAGAACATTAGGAGGACCGACTGCACTGGCTCCAGCTCTCCATCTCAGACTCATGTGACTGAATTGCAAATTCAATGCTAATCTGGAGGGTCATGAAAGGCTCTCTGTTCCTCCGCTGGAACATCAGATCGCCCCGGAGAAAGCCGGAAATAATCCATCCGCAATGAAATGATTGCACAGTAATAAGAAAATTGCAGGGAAAAGTAATGCATGTCTTCCGTAAAACTGCAACTTTGAGGAACAATGGAGGCTTTGTCGGGTTGCCGGGCAGACTGGCGTTGAGATGTGGAGGCTTGACTTTGTTCTCGGGCTGTATGTGGAAGATTCATCACAGATGATGCACAGATATTATCAGCTAAATAAACACAAGTGTCAAACAAAGCCTCTCGTTCTTACTCATTTTGTTCATGACATTACATGCTGCTTATGGCTGTGCGATATAAAATGCAATACCTTGTTAAATAATCAAGAGTGGACAAACTACACAACTTCATTACTAGAGTAACAGCACTGCTGGTCAAATATTACTCCGTCACAAGTGAAAGTTGCTAAAACAGATTTTTACTGCAGTAAAAGTACAGAAGTATTTGTTTTCTAAAGTACTTCAGTATCAAAAGTAAATGTCCTTCTTTATGTCGCCGCATTATTGTATTATAGTTGTATAAATGCACATTATGCCATCATGGTTTAAGCCAGTCAGTGACGCTCCATCTGACACACTAGCAGACGACTAACTTAAACTCATTTAAATACTTGGAGAAAAGGAAACACTACGCCGATTAAAATCATTCAGATATTGCGCACCATTGGGATACACTGCAAACAACGCTCTTCTGACTCAGTCTCGTTTCCAGTCTAAATATCGAACAATTCTTAAATCAAGATGCATTTACTAGATCAGTAAAATGACATAAGATATTTATTCTTGTTTTGTTGAAAATAAAATCAAAATGAAGAGAGTTTTTGCTTAAAACAGGCAAAATGATCTGCCAATGGGGAGAGAAAAATAATCTGATTTCTGTTCAGAAACAAGAAACGAGATTTAAATCAGAAATCAGATTATTTTTCTCACCCCATTGGCAGATCATTTTGCCTGTTTTAAGCAAAAACTCTCTTCATTTAGATATTTTACCCCAGAAAAGAAGAATAAATATCTTGTTGTTTTACTGATCTAGTAAATGCATCTTGATTTAAGAATTGTTAGATATTTAGACTGGAAACAAGACACAAATACTAAATAAGAAGAGCGTTTTTTGCAGTGTGTGTACATTTTTAATATTCTTTTAATTTTAATATATTGCACGGCCCTAAATGCTGCTATTTTATTCTGTGGAACACACACACACACACACACACACACACACACACACACACACACACACACACACACACACACACACACACACACACACACACACACACACACACACATGTTGGTCTATGTGGTTTACAGGGACTCTCCATAGGCGTAATGGTTTTTATACTGTACAAACCGTATTTTCTATCCCCTTACACTGCCCCTGCCCCTAAACCTACCCATCACACACACACACACACACTGCCCCTAAACCTACCCATCACAGGAAACATTCTGCATTTTTACTTTCTCAAAAAAACATCATTTAGTATGTTTTTAAGGCCATTTGAATTATGAGGACATTTGATATGTCCTCATAAACCACATTTATAGTGTAATACCAGTGTAGTTATACAAATTTGTGTCCTCATAAACCACATAAACAGGCTCACACACACACACACACACACACACACACACACACACACACACACACACACATCCATTAGCTCATCTGTAATCTCTCCCACAGCGCCAGTGTGTTTGACGGTTCAGCATCCAGACGATAAGAGTTCAACGCCACACCCAGTGACCACTTCCTGTCCTCCCAGCCAGATTTCACACACACACACACACACACACACACACACACACACACACACACACACACACACACACACACACACACACACACACACACACACACACACACACACACACACACACACACACACACACACACACACACACACTCCACCCGCAGAGCCACACACCACAAAACAAGATCCTTTAACATCTCAGTTGGGTAATAATGAGATTAAACGGAGAGCAAACAGAGGCTCTCCACCTGAGAGCTCCGTGAGGAAAGAAACAGCAACTTCTCAGCAAGAGCGTGTTTCTCATTGCAGTTACTAAGCTAAAGCTATAAAAAACTAACGGTTATAAAAAAAATAATAATAATAATAATTGAAGCACCCTAGCAACCTCCTAGCAACCACCCAGAACACTCTAGCAACCACCAAGAACACCCTAACAACCACCCAGAACACCTTGGCAACCTTTTAAAAATCAACCACCCAGAACACCTTCAGACACTAACAACGAACCAGAACACATTTTCAGATCCTAACAACAACCAGAACGCCCTAGCAACCACCCAGAACACCCTAATAACCTCCTAGCAACCACCCAGAACACCCTAATAACATCCTAATGACCACCCAGAACACTTTTGCAACTTTCTATCAAACACCCTAACAAGTTGCAGCCTCCTAACAATGCACACTAGCAAACCACCCAGAACACCTTCAGACCCTAGCAACATCCTAACAACGACTCAGAACACCCTAGCGACCACCCAGAACACCATAGCAACCTCCTGACAACAACCCAGAACATCTTAGAGACCTTCTATCAACCACACAGAACACCAACATCCCAGTAGCAACATCCCAGCGACGACCCAAAACACCTTCAGACCCTAGCAACGACCCTAGAAAACCTTCAGACCCTAGCAACAACCCTAGAACACCTTCAGACCCTAGCAACCTCCTAACAACGACCCAGAGCACCTTCAGACCCTAGCAACGACCCTAGAACACCTTCAGACCCTAGCAACGACCCTAGAACACCTTCAGACCCTAGCAACCTCCTAACAACGACCCAAAGCACCTTCAGACCCTAGCAACGACCCTAGAACACCTTCAGACCCTAGCAACGACCCTAGAACACCTTCAGACCCTAGCAACGACCCTAGAACACCTTCAGACCCTAGCAACAACCCTAGAACACCTTCAGACACTAGCAACCCACTAACAACCACCCAGAAAACCCTAGCAACCTTATAGCAACCTCCCAGAACACACTAACAAGTCGCAGCCCCCTAACAATGACCCAGAACACCTTCTCCTATTATGACATCATCAGGAAAGGTTACCGCCCCTTCCTCTGCTTTTCCCGCCCAGAGAATTAGTACAGAATGGCTTCAGTTCCTCAGTGGCGATGTCAGCTCAGGCTTTACCACACGGATTCAACAGCACCGCCACGGACAGTGAGTGTGTGTTTACATGCAGGTTCTGAAGCTGATTATGCCTAATAATCGGACAATGATCATGGTCATGTAATCAATCAATCAATCAGTCAGTCAGCTTTATTTCTATCGCTCTTCTCCAACGCCGATTGTGTCAGAGCAGCTTCAGTGTTAAACAGGACAATACTGCAGCAGAATTAGATTTGGATAGTTTATAGATGGGTAGGTTTAGGGGCAGTGTGTGTGTGTGTGTGTGTGTGTGTGTGTGTGTGTGTGTGTGTGTGTGTGTGTGTGTGTGTGTGTGTGTGTGTGATGGGTAGGTTTAGGGGCAGTGTAAGGGGATAGAAAATACGTTTTGCACAGTATAAAAACCATTACACCTATGGAATGTCCCCACATTTCACAAAAACAAATGAGTGTGTGTGTGTGTGTGTGTGTGTGTGTGTGTGTGTGTGTGTGTGTGTGTGTGTGTGTGTGTAATTAAAATCTATCTCAATGACACTAAAATAACACCGTCTTGCTCTCGATCCGTGAGTCAGTGGTGCAGGATGTGTCTCTGGTTGTTAGGTCATTTCTGGTCATTATTTGGGGTCGGTCCCTCAGGACGCTGCAGCCCCTCCCTTCTCCTTTACACACACACACACACACACACACACACACACACACACACACACACACACACACACTCTTCCCTGCTTCCTGAAGATACGGCTCCGGGAGAGCGACAGCACGGGCAGGAAAAGGAAAAGCCTGGTGCAGTCGGGCGGAAAATACCAGGCTTGACAAACGGAGGCACAGCATTCGTCATCCTCACCACCAAAACAAAAGAGCACAGGGAAAGAAGTGCAGCATAAACACAAAGCCAATGAAATTAAAAGTTAGGGCAGAATAATTAACCGTTTCATAGTCTAACGGTGCTTAATTAATTCCAGGACCGTGTGGAGGAAACGAAGCGCTCAAACAGAAGCCACACACTGCTCTTCTGACTCAGTCCTTCTGTCTCGTTTCCAGTCAAGAAAAATAATCTTCTGTTCGGAAACAAGAAACGAGATTCAATCAGAAATCAGATTATTTCTCTCACCCCATTGGCAGATCATTTCGCCTGTTTTAAGCAAAAACTCTCTTCATTTAGATTTTATTTTCAACAAAACAAGAATAAATATCTTCTGTGTTTTTACTGATCTAGTAAATCATCTTGATTTAAGAACTGTTCGATATTTAGACTGGAAACGAGACAGAGTCAGAAGAGCGTTGTGCGCAGTGTGTGAGGAGAACATGAACACGGCCGTCTGAAGCAGACGAAGACTGCTTATGATTGTCTGAGCTGATGAATATGTACGCGGCATGTTTTCTGATTAAATCTCAGCGCGCTCGGAGTCATCGAGACGGGATTACATTTCCCTAAATCCAGATGATCTTTAAGTGAGAGCATAAATTTGCCAGAATAAGATGATCTCGCCGGACCATCTGCACAGAGAACAGAAGCTCAGAGCGTTTATATTCATCTGATTTAATCATAATATATGCGATCGCTCACGGCGACGGATGACCAATCCGGACTAAATAACCGGAACACAATCAGTACAGGAACGCCGTTAGTGGAGACGGGCTCTCATAACAGGGCTTTCTGGATATCAGCTGACGCTGGCTTTAAAGTTTTTAAAAGTTAAAAAAAGTGGAAAGTTTGAGAGTTTATAGATAGACAGAAGGATTGACAGAAGATGGATAGATTCAGACTCACATTCAGACCCTAGCAACGGCCCCGAACACCCTACCAACCTCCTAGCAACGACCCAGAACACATACAGACCCTAGCAACGACCCAGAACACCTTCAGACCCTAGAAACCTCCTAGAAACGGCCCAGAACCCCTTTAGACCCTAGCAACCTCCTAACAACGTCCCATAACACCCTAGCAACCATCCAGATCACGTTTAGACCCTATAGCAACCTCCTTGAAACCACCCAGAACACCCTAGAAACCACCCAGAAAAGCTTCAGACCCTAGCAATGACCCAGAACACCCTAGCAACCACCTAGAACACCTTCAGACCCTAGCAATGACCCAGAACACCCTAGCAACCACCCAGAACAGCTTCAGACCCTAGCAACAACCCAGAACACCCTAGCAACCACCCAGAACAGCTTCAGACCCTAGAAACCTCCTAGGAATTACCCAGAACACCCTAGCAAACACCCAGATCATCTTTAGATTCTAGCAACGACCCAGAACACCCTAGCAACCACCCAGATCATCTTTAGATTCTAGCAACGACCCAGAACACCCTAGCAACCACCCAGAACAGCTTCAGACCCTAAAAACCTCCTAACAATGAACCCAGAACACCCTAGCAACCACCCAGATCCCCTTTAGACCCTAGCAACCTCCTAACAACGACCCAGAACACCCTTGCAACCACCCAGATCACCTTTAGACTCTAGCAACCTCCTAACAACAACCCAGAACACCCTAGCAACCACCCAGATCACCTTCAGACCCAAGAAACCTCCTAGAAACGACCCAGAACAGCTTCAGACCCTAGCAACGATCCAGAACACCCTAACAATCACCCAGAACACCTTCAGACCCTAGCAACGACCCAGAACACCCTAGCAACCTCCCAGAATACCTTCAGACCCTAGCAACAACCCAGAACACCCTAGCAACCACCCAGAACACCTTCAGACCCTAGCAACAACCCAGAACACCCTAGCAACCTCCCAGAACACCTTCAGACCCTAGCAACCTCCCAGAACACCTTCAGACCCTAGCAATGACCCAGAACACGCTAGCATAGACAGATGGATGGATGATGACATCACTGAAGTGTGTGTGGCTCGCCACCAGCGGCTGCAGCGATGAGAAGTGACAGCGAGCCAGAGGAGAGCCGTACGGTCACATGACTCACAACGGCCCACAGGCCACAGTTCACACTCATGAGCTGGTGAGAAACACCGACACACATGCTGAGTCTTCCTCTCGCTTCACACACACACACACACTCACTCTCTCTCTTTCTCTCTCTCTCTCAGACACACACACTCAATCTCTCTCTCTCTCTCTCACACACACACACACACACTCACACACACACACACACACACACACACACACACACACACACACACACACACACACACACACACACACACACACACACACACACACACACTCTCTCTCTCTCTCTCTAACATCAGTGTTTCTGCAGCTCACATTACACTCCCCCGACGTTTGCCCTCTGCATTGATTTCTATAAATGGAACATTGATTGTGAGCAAAGTTCAGGAAACGCAGCCAAAACTCCACCCTGAGCAAACGGCCAGCGACACACACACACACACACACACACACACACACACACACACGTTTGTTTTTGTAAATGTGGGGACATTCCATAGGCGTAATGGTTTTTATACTGTACAAACCGTATTTTCTATTCACTTACACTGCCCCTAAACCTACCCATCACACACACACACACACACACACACACACTGCCCCTAAACCTACCCATCACACACACACACACACACACACACACACACACACACACACACACACACACACACACACACACACACACAGCCCCTAAACCTACCCATCACACACACACACACACACACACACACACACACACACACACACACA
>NC_090195.1:641231-643731 GCF_024679245.1 Pseudorasbora parva
TTTGGATTTCTCCAGTAGAGATGTGGCTCGTGTATCATCGTGGAGGCTCATTTCATCACACACTGTGACGGCTCCACCAATCCTGACATCCGGCGGGAAACACCAAAACCAATCCTGACATCCGGCGGGAAACACCAAAACCAATCCTGACATCCGGCGGGAAACACCAAAACCAATCCTGACATCCGGCGGGAAACACCAAAACCGTTTTAAACGAATTTAACGAATAAAAAAGTTAATCCAATAACGTTAACATAACCCTCATTTAACGTTATCTGGTCTGTAATAATGTTGTCAGAACACTCTGCCAATGTTCCCCCAACGTTACGAACAAACGTTCATCCAGTAACGTTAATATAACGTTCATTTAACGTTATCTGGTCTTAAATAACATTATCAGAACGTTGTGCCAACCTTCTCTTAACGTTCCCTCAACGTTATGAACAAATGTTCTTTTAATAATGTTAATATAACATTCATTCAACGTTATCTGGTCTTTAATAAAATGTTAGCACACAGTCCTTTATGGAATGTTTTTTCCTAAAGACTTTATTTGGACGTAATATTTTAGAGTGTTTCATTAAAATGTAACCACTCGCACCCCTCCTTTCGAACCACCAATCATATAGCTCAAAAATAATCATCATCATTTGCATTGTTTATATATTTGCAGAACTATATAATCACCCAGCTCTAATCTGATAAAAGTGACTGAAAGGCTTGACTTGATGTTTTTTTGACCACACAATGGAAGTCAGTTGTCTTGTTATCTTCATCCAATCAGTTCCCCTTCCGGGTGCGTGTTCAATCCTCAAATAAAGATTCGAACGGTTATGAATCAGCGGATTGATTCGTGATTCGGATCGCGTGTCAAACTGCTGAAGTCACGAGACATTGGCGATCCGAATCATGAATCGATTCACTGACTCATAACCGTTTGAATCTTTATTTGAGGATTGAACACAAACGCGGAAGAGAAGCCAATGCTGAATAAAGTCGTAGTTTTTGTTATTTTTGGACCCAAATGTATTTTGGATGCTTCAAGAGACTCTAATTAACCCACTGATGTCTCATATGGACTACTGTGATGATGTTTTTATTCCCTTTCTGGACATGGACAGTATAGTGTGCATACACTTGCATACGCTCTCGGACTAAATATAAAATATCTTAAAGTGTGTGTGAAGATGAGCGGAGGTCTGACGGGTGTGGAGCGGCATGAATTGTATTTTTGGGTGAGCTCACCCTTTACCCAGCGCGTTTTTATAAAGACGTTTAGCCTTGAAAAGCTCAGCTGCTCTAATTTTGAAGAGCGTTCTTAACCTCACTTAACTTTGCCCGCGCCGCGAGAGACTCCCCTTCAGTTCCTTCAAAACGTCCCTTCTGGAATAAACGGATGACATACATTCAGGCTTTCATCCATCAAGAGCAGATGAAATATGAGGTGTTAAGGAGCAGACCATGTCCTGGAGCGCTTCATAAATCCATATCTCCTTCTGCTCGGAGAACAGGGACAATGACCCAAAAACAGGAGGAGAGCAGAGTCCTGATTCGGACACGGCGCTTTCTCTCGGTCGCTCGAACAAACATCCTCCGCGTTATTCCTGACGAGCGTTCTCAGGTCACTCCGGTTCGGGAGCGTCCGTCCGTTTAAAAACACCACTGAGGCGCTCAGATAAAGCTCATCTGATCTTCATGATTATTACACACGGCAGGAGTGGGCTGTGATATATATACAAATATACATATATATATATATATATATATATCGCAACGGCACGCAGTATCTGAATTAGGCTGCAAGATTTGGGGAAAATATATAATTGCGATTATTCTGGGAAAAATTGCAATTGCGATTTAAAATGCGATTATTATTATTATTAATATTTTTTTTACAAATGAAAAGTGTGTTTATATATTAATATGAATGGGTAAGTTTAGGGGCTGTGTGTGTGTGTGTGTGTGTGTGTGTGTGTGTGTGTGTGTGTGTGTGTGTGTGTGTGTGTGTGTGTGTGTGGCCTGGTAATCCCTACATTATGGGGACAAAATGTCCCCACAAAGATGGCAATATCCGAAATCCTTGTCCTTGTGGGGACATTTTGTCCCCATAAGGAAAACATCTTATAAATCACACAGGAGGAGTTTTTATGAGAAAGTAAAAATGCAGAATGTTTCCTGTGATGGGTAGGTTTAGGGGCTGTGTGTGTGTGTGTGTGTGTGTGTGTGTGTGTGTGTGTGTGTGTGTGTGTGTGTGTGTGTGTGTGTGTGTGTGTGTGTGTGTGTGTGTGTGTGTGTGATGGGTAGGTTTAGGGGCAGTGTAGGGGGATTGGATGTACAGTTTGTCCAGTATGAAATCCATTACGCCTATGGAAAGTCCCCATAAAACATGGAAACACGACGTGTGCGTGTGTGTGTGTGTGTGTGTGTGTGTGTGTGTGTGTGTGTGTGTGTGTGTGTGTGTGTGTAGAACAGGTTATTGTAGGTCTTGTCTAAATGTGAT
>NC_090195.1:648731-653731 GCF_024679245.1 Pseudorasbora parva
CATGGGAGTGCCGTAAGGGTCTATTTCAGGACCCTTGCTTTTTAGCATCTATATAAATGACTAGAGGTCGACCTCTATAAATGACCTCCCTGCAGTGTGTTCAGACGTACGCTGATGATACGGTTATCTTCACTTCTGGGGAAAACGAGCTGGAGACAAATTATCAAAAGAGATGCAAAAGTTGCATGATGGTTACATTAAACGTTAAACGTTGATAAAACGGTCTTACGCCTACAATAACTGAGCAAGACTACGGCAAACGTGAGGGCTCAAATACACACGGGCTAATGACAAGACAAGGGACACCTGTGAACAATGATCAACCCATAAACCAATGACAGCACACGAGGGCACAGAGAGTCACATGACAAAACCAGGAAGTGCATGACAAAACATGACAGTGAACATAAAAACCTTAAAACATGAAACCTACACCAAAACACCCTGTCACAGTATGTGTGTATATATATAATTATTTATATATAAATATAACAATTTTTTTAAAAAATAATTCCATGCATGTGTGTGTGTGTATTTATATATACACATAATAAATTATACACAGTACACAAACATATATTATGTAAACTCAAACTTTTATTTTGGATGCGATTAATCGTGATTAATCGTTTGACCGCCCTAAACTCCATCAATTATTCTTATTAACTGATCAAAGTAATATGACACAAAAACATGACTTTAAATCCGCGACTGAATTAAAGAGAAATGTTCTACACGCAGTACTTCGTTCAATTACAGCAGAGGTAACGGAAGAGTAATCCCTTACTTTACTTTTCCAAGGGATTCCTTCACCAGTTACACTGATTTCTGTCATTTAATGCCGAACCAACACGTCACGATATCCCTCATTATAATAATTAATGCGCATAATAAAGGGGCGGGGCCTGGTTGAGTTAGTCATGTTGAAACTACCGGTTATGGTAAGGGGCGGAGCATTTCCAAAACACCAATCACAACACACCGCTCCAGCCGACCAATCAGAGCAGTGTGCTTTCAGAAGGCGGAGCTTCATAGAGACAGAGCGTTACTGCCAGACTGGGCAGAGAGGAGCCGCAGCACTGGAGAATATGAGGAATAATCAACATTAGAGACAGAACGGCCGTAATATGGGCTCTTTCCACACCGGCACTTCTGTCAAACTCTTCAGGACACATCGGCCCGATCATCATTAGATCAGAAGTGTTGCGCTGGAGTTACATTAGGCCTGTTGTTAACGAGACAAACGGGCCGTTAGTGATGGAGACCTCCGCCTGTGGAACGGGACGGCCCGTCCTGGACTCATTATCGGTTCCTGAACCGCCGGCACATTATTAGGCCGTGATCGTGTTTATCTGTGGTGTTTATGAAGCGTGCTGGCGAACACCTGTCCTCCGTGTGTGTGTGTGTGTGTGTGTGTGTGTGTGTGTGTGTGTGGCGGGTCCTGCTGGGCAGCGGCTGATTCATTAGCTTTTATGTTCGTTTGTAGCCCACCAGAGGACGAGTGAGCTTTCATTAGCACAGCGCTGTTTATTCAGCAACTTACACACACACACACGTTTGTTTTTGTGACATATGGGGACTCTCCATAGGCGTAATGGTTTTTATACTGTACAAACTGTATTTTCTATCCCCTTACACTGCCCCTAAACCTACCCATCACACACACACACACACACACACACACACAGCCCCTAAATCCTTATGAGGAGCGCCGATGATGATTGTGTATCTGCATCGATATTGAGCAATTGTATGTCTGAGAGTATGTGTGTGTGTGTGTGTGTGTGTGTGTGTGTGTGTGTGTGTGTGTGTGTGTGTGTGTGTGTGTGCGTGCGTGTGTATGTATTTGTGTGTCGGTCGCGTCACACACCTCATCAGAATTGTTTGCAGAGCTCAGTCACAACACACACCGCGCTGGAATTCGGCACAAAGGCGCAGAAATGTTTTTGGCAGACACTGAGACTTCCTCAAGGCTTACACAACCACACAGTGAAGCGCCGCTAACACACTCACATGACCAACTCAAACACGTGTGTGTGTGTGTGTGTGTGTGTGTGTGTGTGTGTGTGTGTGTGTGTTCCGTCTTCATTTCTGTCCTCCTTCAATTAAAACACTGATCTAGTTTCAAACTCCCATGAGTCTGATCCCATGAATATGATTTGGACTAATTAAAGGAACCTAATGAAAGCGAGCGTCACTGTAAAGAGCTAAATGAATCGTGTTGGTGTAAATGAATGCGTTTAGGTTTCGAAACACTATTTTAAAACAGATGCTCGTCAACAACAGTCAGACAGAACAATGTGCCGCTCAGACAGATCTGAATCCACGGAAGAGGAGCGTGGCTCAGGATATCCTCTGCGGAAAAATGCTGGCGTACAGGGTTAGTTCACCCAAAACTGAACATTCTCTCATTAATGACTCTCCCTCATGTGGTTGGACACCCTTCAGACCTTCGTTCATCTTCAGAACACAGATGAAGATATTTTAGTGTAAAGCTGAGAAAGGCTTCAGATAGGCCTCCATTGGCATTCAGTCCATTCCCACTCACAAGACCCATAAAGGCCCTAAACACATCGACACACAGCCCATCTCACTACAGCGGCTGGACAATCACTTTACCATGCGGCGAGAATAGTTATTGTGCGCAAAAAAATCTAAATAACGACTTTATCCGCCGAGTTATTGCCGTAAACTCGACACATGCGCGAGAATATGACGCAGCTCCACCGTTCATGACCAGAAGAGGAGGAGAGACACAGAAGACAATAATTTGGCGGATAAAGTCGTTATTTAGATTTAGATTTTTTCAACCCCAAACGCTGGACTAAAACAACCCCAACCGCTGGGCTAAAAAAAAACAAACGCTGGACTAAAACAACCCCAACCGCTGGGCTAAAACAACCCCAACCGCTGGACTAAAACAACCCCAACCGCTGGACTAAAACAACTCCAACCACTGGACTAAAACAACCCCAACCGCTGGGCTAAAACAACCCCAACCGCTGGACTAAAACAACCCCAACCACAGGACTAAAACAACCCCAACCACTGGGCTAAAACAACCCTAACCGCTGGACTAAAACAACCCCAACCACAGGACTAAAACAACCCCAACCACTGGGCTAAAACAACCCCAACCGCTGGACTAAAACAACCCTAACCACTGGACTAAAACAACCCTAACCACTGGACTAAAACAACCCCAACCGCTGGACTAAAACAACCCCAACCGCTGGACTAAAACAACCCCAACCGCTGGACTAAAACAACCCCAACCGCTGGACTAAAACAACCCCAACCACTGGACTAAAACAACCCTAACCACTGGACTAAAACAACCCCAACCACTGGACTAAAACAACCCCAACCGCTGGACTAAAACAACCCCAACCACTGGACTAAAACAACCCCAACCACTGGACTAAAACAACCCCAACCACTGGACTAAAACAACCCCAACCGCTGGACTAAAACAACCCCAACCACTGGACTAAAACAACCCCAAAAACTGGACCAAAACAACCCCAACCGCTGGACTAAAACAACCCTAACCGCTGGACTAAAACAACCCCAACCGCTGGACTAAAACAACCCTAACCGCTGGACTAAAACAACCCCAACCGCTGGGCTAAAACAACCCCAACCACTGGACTAAAACAACCCCAACCGCTGGACTAAAACAACCCCAACCGCTGGACTAAAACAACCCCAAACGCTGGACTAAAACAACCCCAACCACTGGACTAAAACAACCCCAACCGCTGGACTAAAACAACCCCAACCGCTGGACTAAAACAACCCCAACCGCTGGACTAAAACAACCCCAACCGCTGGACTAAAACAACCCCAACCGCTGGACTAAAACAACCCCAACCACTGGACTAAAACAACCCCAACCGCTGGGCTAAAACAACCCCAACCGCTGGACTAAAACAACCCCAACCGCTGGGCTAAAACAACCCCAACCGCTGGACTAAAACAACCCCAACCGCTGGACTAAAACAACTCCAACCACTGGACTAAAACAACCCCAACCGCTGGGCTAAAACAACCCCAACCGCTGGACTAAAACAACCCCAAACCTCTGGACTAAAACAACCCCAACCGCTGGACTAAAACAACCCCAACCGCTGGGCTAAAACAACCCCAACCGCTGGACTAAAACAACCCCAACCACTGGACTAAAACAACCGCTGGACTAAAACAACCCCAACCGCTGGACTAAAACAACCCCAACCGCTGGACTAAAACAACCCCAACCACTGGACTAAAACAACCGCTGGACTAAAACAACCCCAACCGCTGGACTAAAACAACCCCAACCGCTGGACTAAAACAACCCCAACCGCTGGACTAAAACAACCCCAACCGCTGGACTAAAACAACCCCAACCGCTGGGCTAAAACAACCCCAACCGCTGGACTAAAACAACCCCAACCACTGGACTAAAACAACCCCAACCGCTGGACTAAAACAACCCCAACCACTGGACTAAAACAACCGCTGGACTAAAACAACCCCAACCGCTGGACTAAAACAACCCCAACCACTGGACTAAAACAACCCCAACCGCTGGGCTAAAACAACCCCAACCGCTGGACTAAAACAACCCCAACCGCTGGACTAAAACAACCCCAACCACTGGACTAAAACAACCCCAACCGCTGGGCTAAAACAACCCCAACCGCTGGACTAAAACAACCGCTGGACTAAAACAACCCCAACCGCTGGACTAAAACAACCCCAACCGCTGGACTAAAACAACCCCAACCGCTGGACTAAAACAACCCCAACCGCTGGGCTAAAACAACCCCAACCGCTGGACTAAAACAACCCCAATGGACAATGAACCGCAAAATGGACAAATCCAGTGACTGGGTTAAATGTTTGCTAGGTAGTTTTTATTTAACTAGTATTGTTTAATAATGACTGTATTGTTTTACCTGTCCAAAGATGAACCCAATGTATGTTTTAAATGAACATTTATTCATTTGTTTAAA
>NC_090195.1:658731-668731 GCF_024679245.1 Pseudorasbora parva
CAATTGGGTTGTTTTAATCCTGTGGTCAGGTTAAATATTAGCTTAAGACAACCCAATTGCTGGGTTAAAACAACCCAATTGCTGGGTCAGTCCATATTTGACCCAACATTGGGTTGTTTTTTACCCAGAATTTGTTATAGTGTACCATGATTACGTCGTTTCGCCCGAAATAATGGCAATTCTGTATGACCACCACCAAACGAGATCTGTTTGATCGGACCCCACGGGCCAGCCTTCGCTCCCCACGTGCATCGATGAGCCGGTTCTCTGCGAGGGGTTGAGTCCTTGCACTAGTTTTCCTTTGTTTGTGATTATCATATGTTATATGGTCATAATGTTATGCCTGATCTGTAGATGGACATTTAGAGCATGTTTAACCGACAACAATGTACTAAATTTTTCCTTTACGTTTTTATACAATGCAAAGTTTACATTTTCAGTCCCCCTGCTCTTCTTACTCAGTATTTTTGTCTTGTTTCTACACTCTAAAAAATTCTGGGTGAAAAACAACCCAATGTTGGGTCAAATATGGACTGACCCAGCAATTGGGTTGTCTTAAGCAAATATTTAACCCAACTGCAGGATTAAAACAACCCAATCGCTGGGTTAGTCCATATTTGACCCAACATTAGGTTACAACAACCCAACATTTTTAGAGTGTAGTCTAAATATCTAACAATTCTTACATTAAGAAACATTTACTAGACAAGCAAAAGTAATTGTCTTGTTTTGGGGAAAATAACTCAAAATGAAGAGAGTTTTTGCTTAAAATAAGATAAATAATCTGCCAATGGGGTGAGAAAAATAATCTTAATTCAAACAGAAAACAAGATTATTTTTCTCACCCCATTGGCAGATTATTTATCTTATTTTAAGCAAAAACTCTCTTCATTTTAAATGTTTCTTAATGTAATATTTTTTAGATATTTCGAAATAAGACAAAAATACTAAGGAAGAAGAGCATTTATTGCGGTGTAAATCTGTGTCCGGCTGGTTTTATTTCGTTTCTTCACTCGTTCCTGATATATCGTTTGTAAGACAGTATTCCCCAAAGGTCTTCCTAGTTAATCTGGGCAGTTTATGCAACGGGACGTTTGACTGGAACCCGATCTGACCCGTGGGACGACTAGCCCCGGCCTCTTGTTTGCAGTCACAGCTGACATGTTTGTTGTGATGAATCGATGATGATTAAAGAGGCGAGTATTCCCAGAGTGTCCTCGTCTAACAGCTCCGCTCGGATCGCTTTCCAAACATTCATCCTGGAAAACCAGGCAGATCCCGAATCCGGTCCATCTCATTCCTCTCGAGTATCCGTTGGCTGTTTGTGCCTCAGCAGATCTGGACCGTCCCTCAGCTCATCTCCTCGAGTCCTGTACTGAAGTTCACTGTTTGAGTCTCTGTGCTTTACTGGAGTATTATTTTTTCTGTAATCTTCTGACTTTAACTTCACTCCATCTGAAAGACAAATATCGTCCTCTTTACTCCACTACATTTCTATCAAGGTCCTCGAAGTGGAAAGTCGTTTCTGTCGCAGCTTTGAAAGTCAGTGCTGATTTTTTTCTTCTTTAAAAGGTGTTTGGGTTTTTGCAGAAAGCCTTTCAGGAATCACTCTTGTAGAGTCTCGTGAAGTTCAATGATTTCACAGCATTTATTAAACACTGATTTATAGTTTAGAGCAAAATGACGGAAGAAGACGGATGTCCAAATGCTCATTTAGTGGAGGATTCACATAAACAAAGTTGATTCTGTCTTCAGTGAAGGTGAACAGTGTGAGAATATCAGATGTGTATCAGTGTATTGGATCCGTGCATTCGGCCTTAAAGTGACAGCAGCTTTGTAACTTTTCTACAAGTATTTAAATGAGTTTAAGTTAGTCGTCTGCTAGTGTGTCAGATGGAGCGTCACTGACTGGCTTAAACCATGATGGCATAATGTGCATTTATACAACTATAATACAATAATGCGGCGACATAAAGAAGGACATTTACTTTTGATACTGAAGTACTTTAGAAAGAAATATAATCTTATTACTGATCTTATTTCTGAAAAAGAAATCAGATTATTTTTCTCACCCCATTGGCAGATCATTTTGCCTGTTTTAAGCAAAAACTCTCTTCATTATGATCTTTTTTTCTTAGAAAACAAGCAAAAATATCTTATGTCATTTTCTTATCTAGTAAATCATCTTGATTTAAGAATATTTAGATATTTGGACTGGAAACAAGAACAAAATACTAAATAAGAAGAGCATATTTTGCAGTGTACAGGTTGCACTTCATAACCGGCACAGATTTTGCTGAGTTGCATTAGCATCTGCTGACCGCAACAGTCTCGTTTGTGAAGCTAAAGCACTTTTTGAAAATCGCATGTGTGCTGAATGCCTTGAACATATGATGAATCTAATATTATACACCACAAAAAAATAATTAAAACACAAATTTGTCTAAACTTCCAATAACCTGAAGAGGATTCCGACTATGTGGGGCTTTACAGGGTTATTATTTGACTATAGATTACAGAAGTCATTTGTAATGTATTTCGTTAGATTGCACAAGTTTTCTACCTTAATCTAAATAGTTTAGACTGCATCCTAAACTAAGGGATGAAACACAAACACAAGGCTGGGTTTTCCTCTGCATATTAGTTTAAACAACATCAGTTTTCAACAATATTTCTTGAAGCGAAAAAAAAACTTGTGTAAACTTTTTTTAAATTGGATGAACGGAGTAACTGAGCGACCAATCACACTTCAGTCTGACAATCCCATGGACGAGTCTAGGTTTGGCCGTCGCCAGGAGAACGGGACTCGCCTGACTTCATTGTGCCGAGTGTAAAGTTTGGTGGAGGGGGGATTATGGCCTGGGGTTATTTTTCAGGGCTCGGCCCCTTAGTTCCAGTGAAAGGAACTCTTAATGCTTCACCAAGACACTTTGGACAATTTCACGCTCCCAGCTTTGTGGGATCAGTGTGTGGACGGCCCCTTCCTGTCCCAGCATGACTGCGCTCCAGTGCACAAAGCGTCGCTCCATAAAGACATGGATGAGGAGTTTGGTGTGGAGGAACTGGACTGGCCTGCACAGAGTCCTGAGCTCAACCCGATAGAACAGCTTTGGGATGAATTAGAGCGGAGACTGAGAGCCAGGCCTTCTCGTCCAACATCAGTGCCTGACCTCACAAATGAGCTTCTAGAAGAATGGGCAAAAATCCCCATAAACACACTCCTAAACCTTGAGGAAAGCCTTCCCAGAAGAGCTGGAGCTGTTAGAGAGGGTGGGCCGACTCCAGATTAAACCCCACGGGTTAATAATGGGAAGATCATGTTCAAACATCTATTAGGGGAAATGGCTTATTAAGGACATCACTAAATAAACAGTTTACATTAATGTATAAATGACATGAAAAATGGTCATCTAAAATACTTTTCGGATGTAACTTTTCCATTTAAAATGTAACTAATGAAATACAGTGACTGAAGTTTAGTATTTTAAATGCGTAACTCCGTCACATGTATTTGGTTATTCCCCAGCCCTGACTGCAGCTCAGTATTAGTCACATTAACTGCTCTGAGGAACTGAGGCGGACCTGTGTGTTGAACACTGAGACACTATAATGTTTTAAGCAGGACTGATGTGGTCAGAATGAGCCTCGTTTGGAGAGTAATGCCACATAAATGCCTCTATATTTAGCACAGCGGCTGTAAACATGTTTCATTCAGCACACTGCAAAAAATGCTTTTCTTACTCAGTATTTTTGCCTTGTTTTAAGTCCAAATATCTAAAAATGTTACATTAAGAAACAGACAAGTAAAGTAATTGTCTTGTTTTGGGGAAAAATAACTCAAAATGAAGAGAGTTTTTGCTTAAAATAAGATCAATAATCTGCCAATGGGGTGAGAAAAATAATCTTAATTCAAACAGAAAACAAGATTATTTTTCTCACCCCATTGGCAGATTATTTATCTTATTTTAAGCAAAAACTCTCTTCATTTTGAGTTATTTTCCCCAAAACAAGACAATTACTTTTGCTTGTCTAGTAAATGTTTCTTAATGTAAGAATTGTTAGATATTTAGACTAGAAACAAGACAAAAATACTGAGTAAGAAGAGCATTTTTGCCGTGCAGGGACAAACACATCTGCCTCCGTCACACACATTCAGGCCTGAGACCTTGAGACAGGACTCTGAAAGCCACCAGCTGTATGCGGTTCATGGAGCGGGTCTCCAGGCACAATCCGGGAACGTTTTCTCTCAAACGAGGTTATTAAATCTGAAGCAGAGTGGCTGTGTGGAACGCGACACGCTAATTGAATTTGGTCTGCGTTCTGGATGTCAGAGACCTCAGTCCATTCCTCCAACACATGCCCTCCTTTGTCGGCGTTGATGAGGAAGAGCATGTTCTGATCAAACACATCCACAGAGCAAATGTTTGTAAAGGCAGCTCTCGTAGATGAGATCGCTCGCTGCGCAGGAATCAGCAGATATATAGACACTCAAAAAAGGATTCTAGCTGTAGCTCAGTTAATAAAAGCTGAAACAACACAAATCTCTAGGTTTTGTTTTTACCTAATTGCCTATTTTACTCAATTTTATGATGTTAAATGAACTACAATGTGTAGTTAAGTTAACCTAAACCATTTGTGTTGGGATTACATGAATCGTTTAAGTTGCGCTGACTGAACTATAGGGACCCGTGCGGGTGTGTGTGTGTGTGTGTGTGTGTGTGTGTGTGTGTGTGTGTGTGTGTGTGTGTGTGTGTGTGTGTGTGTGTGTGTGTGTGTGTGTGTGTGTGTGTGTGTGTGTGTGTGTGTGTGTGTGTGTGTGTGTGTGTGTGTGTGTGTGTGTGTGTTTAGGGCACTTTTACACACATTCATTGGATGTAATTCCTGATCTCAATTCAATATTTTTAGTTTGTCCAATGAGTTAATTTTGCATTTTTTTAAAGGCAAATTAAATTGGTAACAGTGTTCAAACTTTTGTAAATGTATCATAACATCATTCAGTAAACGGCACATATAAATATTATGTAACAGTGACAAATTCAAATGGTTTGTATTTACTCAAAGAAATTGTGCCAGCTTTACTTGAATGTTTTTGTTCATATAACTAAATTGTTATTTGTAAAAATTGCTCAGTATAGTTGTGTGAGGAACCACTTGACGCATGTTTTTAAAGTAAATTCAACAAGTCATTCGTTTAGTGTATATATATATATATATATATATATATATATATATATATATATATATCGTGTCATTTGATAGATAACGTCTTCCAGCGTTTCCTTAACAAGGTCATGACACGAAGTCACTAAACAAACTTAAACAAACTCTACTCGAGCAAGTGTTTGACATTCTCCAGTGTGATTATTCAACTGGGACTTCCTGGGAAATATGGAACATTATAAACATGATCATGACCTGTCGCAGCATGAGCATACATATACACCAAACAGGCATAACATAATGACCTAATATTGTGTTGGCTGACCCGTCTCTGATGGACTCCACTCGACCCCTGAAGGTGTGCTGTGGTATCTGGCATCAAGATGTTAGCAGCAGATCCTTTAAGTCCTGTAAGTTGTGAGGTGGATCGGACTTGTTTGTTCAGCTCATCCCACAGATGCTCGATTGGATTGAGATCTGGGGAATCTGGAGGCCGAGTCGACGCCTCAAACTGGTTGTTGTGCTCCTCAAACCATTCCTGAAGCATTTGTGCTTTGTGTCAGGAGCATTATCCTGCTGGAAGAGCCACAGCCACCAGAATACCGTTTCCATCAAAGGCTGAACATGGTCTCAGCAATGCTTAGGTAGGTGGAGCGTGTCAAAGTAACATCCACATGGATGGAGGACCCAAGGTTTCCCAGCAGAACATTGGCCAAAGCATCACACTGCCTCCGCCGGCTCGCCTTCTTCCCATAGTGCATCCTGGGGCCATGTGTTCCTCAGGTAAGCCACACACACACACACCCGAGAACCAACAGAACCAGCATTAACTTCTGGAGCAGTTTGAGCTCCAGTAGCTCGTCTGTTTGATCGGACCCCACGGGCCAGCCTTCGCTCCCCACGGTCATCAATGAGCCTTGGCCGCCCATGACCCTGTGGCCGGTTCTCCACTGGTCCTTCCTTGGAGCACTTTTGATAGATACTGACCACTGCAGACCGGGAACAGCCCACAAAAGCTGCAGTTTTGGAGATGCTCTGACCCAGTCGTCTAGCCGTCACAATCTGGCCAAACTCGCTCAAATCCTTACGCTTGCCCATTTCTCCTGCTTCACACACATCAACTCTGAGGACTAAATGTTCACTTGCTGCCTAATATATCCCACCCACTAACAGGAGATGGAGAGATCATCAGTGTTATTCGCTTCACCTGTCAGTGCCTGATGTACTGTATGGGTATATACTGATTTTTTATTTTTTATTTGTCAGTTTTTCGTCCTTGTTAATTTTTTTCATTCATTTATAATTTCAAGTTTAACAAAAACATATTATACACTCATTTAAAATGTTTCTCCTTGTATAGAACCTTTCTATGGACATAAAGTCACACACTTCATGCTTTTCCAAGGCCGTCTTTAAGCCGTGTGTCAGTTTGTTTCTCTCTGAAACGCGCGTTATGGCCCTTTATTGTGTAATACAGCAGGAAACCTGCCGTTCATGACCGTACGTATGGAGCCGGCGCTGCTCAAGGCTGTTGTGCTCATAAACATCTCTCACGTTTATTCATGGAGAAAACCATCGGCTATATTTTAGTAGAGACATGAAGGACACCATTCACTGTAATCATCTCCTTTAGCTATTCAAAAAGCATTTTATCTTTCAGAATGACAGATTTCAGAGAGCGAAGGATTCAGAAATGCAGATGATCGAGTACACAGATATTCAATTAAGATTTCCTTTCCCACATCAGTGGAAGTTCAGCGCGTCTCTACTTTAGCAACCCAAGATTTTATATTGATTTCAACCATTTTAGTTACGAGTACAAAAGACAATCAGAGAAAGGGCTCATGGGAAATCAATGTGTGTCGTTTATAAAGCAGTTCTACATGCACTCATCAAGAAGAACGGCTCAGGGTCATGGAAAATGCTTCTGATTGAACTGGCAAATGGCATGTGAAAAAAAAAAGTTTCAATACACTAAAAAAAAAAAAGGATTCTAGCTGTTTGCTCAGTTTATTTAAATAAAATAAGCTGAAACAACACAAATCTCTAGTTTTTTTACTTAACCCCTTAAGTGTGACTGGCCCACCGGTGGGCCCAAAGCCATTACATATTTAAAACCGTAATATTCTATACTAAACCTAAACTAATCTTGACAAACTATATATCATTGGAGACCTTAGAGATTGTATTTTTCCATATTTGACCACTGTTTTATATTTAAAATTATGTAGTGACAGTAATTCATTAATTTGGGACAATTTAGCACAAAAAAAGAGCTAAATACCTTAACAATGTGGTTTCAGTAGTAGTTGTTTTATTGTATATGGTCATATACATTTTTTATATGTCATATTTATGGTTTAAAATAATCATTTACAACCTATCTAGAATGTTTTATTTCTGTTTTAATAAAACAATAAATGTAAATCAAATCATACAATGGGGCATGACTAGTACCTAGTGGACATTGTTGGTATAGCGACTAAAAATAACAGAAACCTCATTTATTGTGATATCAATGTCAAATTTGGAACACAACTTATTCAGACTTAAGGCTTTTCATTTGACATGAAATTAAATTCAACACATTTCTTTTATTTTATATAAAATATAAAAAAATGTTAAATTACCTTTTTATTACAACAAACTTATAACTTTTTTGTTTTACATTTTATTCAACTTCTTTCACATGTACAAGAAACTTCCAAATGTGTTTTTAAAAAGAGCCCAAAATTAGGTTCATAATCCAAAGCATTCCAGAATGACATTCATTTGAATCTGGACATCCCACTTTCAGTTAATGCAACTCAAATCATTCATGTAATCTCCTTATATTATATAATCTCTTTCTATTTAAGTGGATTAAACACAGTCAAATTAATTTTGGACACTGTAAAAATAAATGTTAGTTTAACTTAAAAAAGTTCCCTTCATAGATACGACACATTTATGTTCACTTTACTTAAACATATCTAAATTTGACACAACTTAATTTAATTGCGTTCAGTCAACCCAATAAATCTAAAACTGAGGTTTACTTAAGTCATTTGTGTTAAAACTACATGAAATATTTGTGTTGACTTACCTAACTGGGCAGTGGTTCTGTACTTCCCAGCATGCTTTGCAAAGGACTATATTATGAGAGTAAATTTAGGGATTAAATGTGTTTTTTGTGTGTTTTTCAAGTGTTGTTAGTTAATGTGGTGTTAAATGTTCATTATGTTGGATATTTAGAGGAGTTTCTGTAATGTTTTTGCTGAAGCGTCTGTGGGCACTCAATGATAATGGCAAGAGTTACACTAACCTTTTCTTAGATTTTCATTATGTACATTGTGTATGATAATGAAAGTTTGACAAGTTTTAAAAAAGTCATTTTATAAGTATATGAATATAATTTAAACTGAATTTGATCAAATTGAGTTGGACCAACTCAATTACATTGTCCAAATATGGTCATCAATTATTTTTATCCTACTTTATAGTTGGAATGATGTTTTTTTTTTTGTAGTTTTAACTAAATCATTTCAAGTTCATACAACAAGATTGCAACACATTATTTCAAACCAATTCGATTTAGTTGGAAGAGCATAATTCACCTGTGTGGAAATGTTTTCCTTCATTTAATTATGTTCATTCAACAGGTCATTTTTTTGGAGTAAATTGCAAAAGCTGTACACTGAAGAAAAGTGCGTTGGATTTACATTATTTAATTGTGTGCATCGGTCCAACATGAACCAAATAAGTTAAACAAATAAATAAAATAAAATAAATAATTTCTTCATGTAACTTCAACATCATGGAATGAATACATTGTAAGTGACTCAGTCAAGTAGTTTCATGATTAAGACATTTAATTTCATAATATTCCACTTCAGTTTCCTATAGGTGAATGTTACACAACTGAATGATAACACTGCACTAATGGCCAAACGTTTAGCAGTAGCACACATTAGCACCTTTAAGCATTAAAAGCTCTTTCATTAAAGCCGTTGATAGTTGTAGTCCTCATAACACACAATTGAATATTAAACTCTATTAAACACAATCAAGTCTCCCCCTTTCTCATCTTGCTCAAAAATACATAAAAAAAACACTTTTACATATACATTAACAACATTTACTCGCTCTTGATTTAGCCGTATGCAAATCTGGCACTAACAAGCCCCGCCCACTTTCAGTTAATGCAACTCAAATCATTCATGTAATCTCTTTATATTATATAATCTCTTTCTATTTAAGTGGATTAAACACAGTCAAATTAATTTTGGACACTGTAAAAAAAATGTTAGTTTAACTTTAAAAAGTAAGTAATCTGGTTGCCTTAATTTTGAGTTTATTGAAATTAAAAATTTGAGTTGATACAATGAAGGAAATTTGTTTAATAAATAGAAACTCTAAATATTATTGTATCTGAACCACATAAACAATGTGATAAATCATGAAAATAGCACAATTTGGCTGCGTCATCACAAATAAAACACACACACTTACCCAATATGCTTACACAATCTGTTAATAATATTTTAATAAAGGTTATCGAATCTCAAAAAATGTTCATTGCATTAACTCAACATTTTAATTTTAATGAACTCAAAATTTTAAGGAAACCAGGAAACTTATCTTCTAAATATTTTTTAAAGTGTAGCAATTGTGTTGTTTTTTGAACAAGCAGTACAACTCTTTTTTTCAGTGTACGATTATTGTTTTATAGTTTTCCCAAGGTTTATGTGTTTTTTTTATGTGTATTGTTTTATAGTTTTCCCAAGTTTTCCCAAGGTTTCTCCCAAGGTTTATTTTTCTCCATCATGCCCTGATGGAGTTTTGGTTCCTTGCCACTGTC
>NC_090195.1:671231-718731 GCF_024679245.1 Pseudorasbora parva
TTTCATGCAGTTTTAACGCAAAGAAACTCAGGTTTTAAATATATTAGGCTGATGGAACACATTTCGACACAACTTAATTTAATTAGGTGAAGTGAACATCAGTTAAATGTGTCTGATCTATGAAGGGCCGGATCAGTGATATGACTGAACTTGTTTTAATGTATTTGCACTTGTGCACATTGTGTTATTTGTTTATTGTATGATTTTTTTTATGTTTAGTAATTGTGTGTTACTCTACGATGCCTTCTTAATGCCCCTTTTAAAGTTGTTGAATTGAATTTTTTTTTATTGAACCAATGAATGAAAATCATCATCAGCAGATCTGGGCAGTCCCTCAGCTCATCTCCTCGAGTCCTGTACTGAAGTTCACTGTTTGAGTCTCTGTGCTTTACTGGAGTATTATTTTTTCTGTAAACTTCTGACTTTAACTTCACTCCATCTGAAAGACAAATATCGTCCTCTTTACTCCACTACATTTCTATCAAGGTCCTCGAAGTGGAAAGTCGTTTCTGTCGCCGCTTTGAAAGTCAGTGCTGATTTTTTTCTTCTTTAAAAGGTGTTTGGGTTTTTGCAGAAAGCCTTTCAGGAATCACTCTTGTAGAGTCTCGTGAAGTTCAATGATTTCACAGCATTTATTAAACACTGATTTATAGTTTAGAGCAAAATGACGGAAGAAGACGGATGTCCAAATGCTCATTTAGTGGAGGATTGACATAAACAAAGTTGATTCTGTCTTCAGTGAAGGTGAACAGTGTGAGAATATCAGATGTGTATCAGTGTATTGGATCCGTGCATTCGGCCTTAAAGTGACAGCAGCTTTGTAACTTTTCTACAAGTATTTAAATGAGTTTAAGTTAGTCGTCTGCTAGTGTGTCAGATGGAGCGTCACTGACTGGCTTAAACCATGATGGCATAATGTGCATTTATACAACTATAATACAATAATGCGGCGACATAAAGAAGGACATTTACTTTTGATACTTAAGTACTTTAGAAAACAAATACTTCTGTACTTTTACTCCAGTAAAGATCTGTTTACAACTTTCATTTGTACCGGAGTAATATTTGACCAGCAGTGCTGTTACTCTAGTAATGGAGTTGTGTAGTTTGTCCGCCCATGGCTTCAGCTGAATAAATCTGTGTGTTTGGAGTGTATTTCTGCTGGTAAAATGATCCTGAAGACGCAGAGGAACACAAGGAGAGCAGCTCCGACTCCACAGCGTCCAAGACCCAGGATGAACGTGACAAAGATGAAGTAGTTTAATCAGCATCCAAGAAGAACGAGAAGAAAGAGAAGAGGAAAATAAAAGAGTGCAGAGCCAAAAGCATCTCCGGCAGTGACCCGAGAGAAGGTCAGCGATTCACACACACACACACACACACACATCAGGCCGAAATCTGCCTTTATGCTTTCATACTGAGAACAGCCATTATAGAGCAGCTCAAGGTGAGTGTTATCTACAGCAGCACACACACACACACACACACACACACACACACACACACACACACACACACACACACAGAGACACACACACACAGACCAAACACACACACACACACACACACACACACACACACACAGAGACACACACACACAGACCAAACACACACACACACACACACACACACACACAGAGAGACACACACACACAGACCAAACACACACACACACACGTTTGTTTTTGTGACATATGGGGACTCTCCATAGGCGTAATGGTTTTTATACTGTACAAACCGTATTTTCTATCCCCTTACACTGACCCTAAACCTACCCATCACACACACACACACACACACACACACACACACACACACACACACACACACACACACACACACACACACACACACACACACACACACACACACACTAAGATGTTACTTACAATTGACAACAATTGTCATCAAAACTTTAGCCGTAGTTTCCATCAGATCATCCCTCCAGAGTTATATTGACAACATGGCTGAACAATCTGACAGTCTTATCCGTACACACGGACTCGTCATTCTGATGGCACTGACATGTTCATCGACACAGATATTTCCTTCTGAGAGATGAACGAAGGATTTTGAGGAAGTGTGTGGCTTTTGCAGGTTATCCGTGGTGTTCTGGTATTTGTACAAATTGTTTTGAGAAATGCACCAAAGCGACTGAGAAAAAAACTTTTTATCAACACTTGAATATGGGGTAAGTTTCATAAAAAAGGCAACATTTTGAACAAAAAGCTGAGAAAATCAGGTGTGTGTGAAAGACTGACTCCAGATAAACACCGATCGAGTCCATCAACAGCTCTAATGCTTCAGTCCTGACATTAGATAGTTCTGATTTATATGCTGTTTAATATCGATAATCACGTTATTTTTCATATGCATATGATTACATACAATCACGTTTTGATCAGGAGATTCAGGACTCATTCAGGAGATGTGTAACAGCGCCCCCTAGAGTCTAACAGAGAAAACACAGAACGTTTGGCGGGGATAGAGTTAAAGGGTTAGTTCACCCAAAGATGAACCTTCTGTCATTAACTCCTCTCCCTAATGTCGCTCCACACCCGTAAGACCTCCGCTCATCTTCACACACAGTTTAAGATATTTTATATTTAGTCCGAGAGCGTATGCAAGTGTATGCACACTATACTGTCCATGTCCAGAAAGGGAATAAAAACATCATCACAGTAGTCCATATGAGACATCAGTGGGTTAATTAGAGTCTCGGATCGCGTGTCAAACTGCTGAAATCACGAGACATTGGCGATCCGAATCATGAATCGATTCACTGACTCATAACCGTTTGAATCTTTATTTGAGGATTGAACACAAACGCGGAAGAGAAGCCAATGCTGAATAAAGTCGTAGTTTTTGTTGTTTTGGACCCAAATGTATTTTGGATGCTTCAAGAGACTCTAATTAACCCACTGATGTCTCATATGGACTACTGTGATGATGTTTTTATTCCCTTTCTGGACATGGACAGTATAGTGTGCATACACTTGCATACGCTCTCGGACTAAATATAAAATATCTTAAACTGTGTGTGAAGATGAATGACATTAGGTGAACTAACCCTTTCAGGCAGTGATGGAGGTCACGTGGCCTTCAGATACCCGTAGAGCGCTTGCAGACCTCCATCCAAAACCTCTTTGATGGGTTTGAGCAGAGGATTGTGCATGATATGAAGTCCTTTATCCAGCGGATGGCAGGCCAATTTCTCCAGCCGCCGCAGCCGGTGCATCTCCGCAGGAACATTCTGGATGTCGTTGAAATCCACATTCAGGAGCTCCAGCTTGGTCAGACAGCAGAGCATTTTGGGAAGCGAGTGGATGCGGTTGCCCTCAACAATTAGGATCTTTAAGTCGGTTAGAGCCTGAATTTGATCCGCGATATTTTCCAAACGGTTGCAGGCGAGCTGAAGGAACACCAGGCTCTTCATGGCGTAGATGCAGGAAGGGATGTGTGTGATGAGATTGTGGCTTAGGTTGAGCTTTTTGAGTCCGTCGAGGGATGAGAGAGATTGTGGGAGTCCGGAAAGTTGGTTGTTGGCGAGACTCAACACTTCCAGTTTGGTGCAGAAGCTCAGCTCGTCGGGAATCTCGGTTAGACGGTTGCGATACGCAAAAAGCACTTTTAGGTGTCGGAGTCGGCCGATTTCAGGCGGGAGATAGCTCAGCTGGTTCCCCCATAGGTTCAACACCACCAAATTCTGGAGCGAACCCAAAGCGGAAGGCACGGCTCGCAGCGAGTTAAGCGAAAGATTGAGCTTCTGCAGTTCCTTCAGCTCCCATAACTCCTCCGGAGGATCCCGAATGCCGAGGCGAGCCAGGCTGAGCACGCTGTATCCGAAATGTGTGGTCATGAGTTTGCGTATCCGCTCGGCTTTCGGAAGGCTTTCATCAGGACACGAGCTCTTTTTCGGCTCGTCATCCGCCACGCTTTTCGATTTCTTCCCACCCATTTCTGTTCTCATCTGCTAGAGACTCGTATTAACCAAAGAGAAGACGTGAAAAAAGGACATTTCCTGAGCAAAACACGCCTCAGTCCGGAGACATTTTGGTTCTCCTTCTCATCTGCTTGAGATAAACCAAAGACAAGACGTGCAAAGGACATTCCCTGAGCAAAACACGCCTCAGTCCGGAGACCAAAACATATTTTGGCTGAGTTTCATGACCCTCTTGTCCAGTTGCTCCTGTCACTTGTGCATGAGCGGTCGGCGATCCTATCCTTGATTGTGGACATTTCTGGGGTGAAATATGATGGCGTCGACCTTTCGTGCCACCCGTGACCCAAAATAAAGTCATGCATGAAGTCCAACTTATAAACTTGACAACTGTGTATGATAAAGTTAGCCTCCAAAACCATTACACTGCAAAAATGCTTTTCTCACTCAGTATTTTTGTCTTGTTTCTAGTCTAAACATCTAAAAAATCTTAAATTTAGAAACATTTACTAGACAAGTAAAAAATTATTGTCTTGTTTTGGGGAAAATAACTCAAAATGAAGAGAGTTTTTGCTTAAAATAAGATAAATAATCTGCCAATGGGATACACTGCAAAAACTGCTCTTCTTACTCAGTATTTTTGTCTTGTTTCCAGTCCAAACATCTAAATATTCTTAAAATAAAATGCTTTTACTAGATAAGTAAAACGACAACCTTGTCTTGTTGAAAATAAATAAAATGAAGTGAGTTTTTGCTTAAAACAGGCAAAATGATCTGCCAATGGGGTGAGAAAAATAATCTGATTTCTGATTGAAATCTTGTTTCTTGTTTCCAAACAGAAATCAGATTATTTCTTCTCACCCCATTGGCAGATCATTTTGCCTGTTTGAAGCTAAAACTCTCTTCATTTAGATATTTTTCCCAAAACAAGACAACTTGTTTTGCTTGTCTAGTAAATGTTTCTTAATGTAAGATTTTTTGATTTTAGAATCAAGACAAAAATACTAATAAAGAAAAGCCCAAATTCATTACTTAGACACTTAAGACACTGCCAGTTTCTTTATCGGCACGAACGGATGTGCTTTGACACAAACGCCTGCCCTATTTATAGATCAAATTCCCGTGGCTTAAAAAGATTTCTATCCTGAGCTTCATTTCACGCAGGCAAACACTCGTCAGAAGCCGTAGTGAAGCGTCCGTGTTATTTAGAGCTAAGGTTCAGCTGAAGCCTGGAACTTTCCTCCTCATTTCTCACTGTGTTAAATAGCCACAGATGTGGATTAAAAGGGTTATAAATGGTGTCGTGGTTCAGTATTAAGTGGGACATCTGTCGGAGGCCATCGCTGCCAAATAATCGGAAATCTGTGGCGTTCACCCTGAATAGAAATAGATTGAGTGGCTAAAGTGTGTGTATCTAATTTACTCAAGCGGAAATCTCTCAAGAAGAACCGTATCGTGTGGATGATCCGTCATTGATAGTTTAGTGTGTGTTCACATCTCACCACCTGCTCGAAAAAAATTGTTGGTTTAACTTTAAAGTAAAAGTAAGTTTCGTGGTTGCCTTAGTAGTTTGAGTTTATTGAAATTAAAAATTTGAGTTGATACAATGAAGGAAATTTGTTTAATAAATAGAAACTCTAAATATTATTGTGTCTGAACCACATAAACAATGTGATAAATCATGAAAATAGCACAATTTGGCTGCGTCATCACAGATAAAACACACACACTTACCCAATATACTTACAAAATCGTTTAATAATATTTTAATAAAGGTTATCGAACCTCAAAAATTTTTCATTGTATTAACTTACATTTTAAGGCAACCAGGTAACCTATTTTTTTAAATATTTTTTACAGTGTAACGTTACTCCCAGGGTGTGGAATCCATTTAGCAAACTATATAAAGGCATTTGAGGATTGAAGCATATCGAGTTTTAAAGAGGACCTATTATGCAAAATTCACTTTTATAAGGTGATTGAGCACAGATGTGTGTAAACAACCAGCCTATAATGGTAAAAATACACTCAATACTTTATTTTTTTTATAATTTCCATAATTTCCCGCTAGCCTAGAAATCTAGACGCACCCTAGCGGCAGCAAATCTAATCTGCCCGCGAGTGTCGTCTAGCAACTCTCAATACCCTTCTGAGCTGTATTCCCCAAACTCTTGCTGGGCCAATCACATCGTGTATAGAGTCGGTGGGCGGGGCCATAATGACGACGGCCGAGTTGCGTTTGCGTGCTTCTAGTAAACACAGAAACTGGCGAACGGCGGTCTGTCGAATCAGCTTTGACCGCGACTCTGGAAGACTTGAGTTCAGCTTTTCTCTGAGAAAAGAACAAAGAACGGCACTGAAGTCATTCTGAAGAAGGGAAGATGTGTTCGAGTTTAGCCGACCGGATACGGTGAATGTTTAATCTGTCAGCTCTGCTTCACCTTCGTTGCTCTGGTTGGTGTAGCGCTATCCTATCGCGTGCAGAGGGAGTTTGACAGACAGCCGTTTATCCGCCCCTCGGATTGAGCCGTCAATGGGGAGTTTCCAGACCAAACATCTGGATGTGGCTCCAGCTTGTCAGGCTACTTTCCTTCCACTCCTGCGTAAGAGTAGTGAAGCCCCGCCCATGCCTGCTGCTGATTGGCTCTTTAGCATAGACACGCCCCTGCCTCCACTCTTGAGTAAGAGTAGTGAAGCCGAGTAAGAATTAGAGAAAAATGTGCGGCTGATCCCTGACATCCCGGTCTGCAGTGGTCAGTATCTATCAAAAGTGCTCCAAGGAAGGACCAGTGGAGAACCGGCCACAGGGTCATGGGCGGCCAAGGCTCATTGATGACCGTGGGGAGCGAAGGCTGGCCCGTGGGGTCCGATCAAACAGACGAGCTACTGGAGCTCAAACTGCTCCAGAAGTTAATGCTGGTTCTGATAGAAAGCTGTCAGAATACACAGAGCAGTTTGAAAACACCAACAAATTCCCCAGATCTCAATCCAATCGAGCATCTGTGGGATGAGCTGAACAAACAAGGCAGATCCATGGAGGCCCCACCTCGCAACTTACAGGACTTAAAGGATCTGCTGCTAACATCTTGGTGCCGGATACCACAGCACGCCTTCAGGGGTCTAGAGGAGTCCATCAGAGACGGGTCAGCACAATATAAGGTCATAATGTTATGTCTGATTGGTGTATATTTTCAGTATTTATAATTTAAGTTTGACTCTACACTGTAAAAAACTATTTAGAAAAAAAGTTCCCTGGTTGCCTTAAAATGTTGAGTTAATACAATGACATTTTTTTGAGATTCGACAACCTTTATTAAAATATTATTAACAGATTTTGTAAGCAAATTGGGTAAGTGTGTGTGTTTTATTTGTGATGACGGAGCCAAATTGTGCTATTTTCATGATTTATCAGATTGTTTATGTGGTTCAGATACAATAATATTTTGAGTTTCTATTTATTAAACAAATTTCCTTCATTGTATCAACTCAAAGTTTAAATTTCAATAAACTCAAAATTAAGGCAACCAGGTTACTTACTTTTTTAAGTTAAACCAACAAAAAATGTTTACAATGTAGTTTTTATTTAAATTTTAGTTATTTTAGAGCATCAATGAAATGGGAAATGTAACGCAGGAACTTTTTTAAGTTAAACCATTAAAAAACAACACTTTTACAGTGTGTAAAGTCTTGAAGGATCCTTTGACCTAGAGCCTCAATTTATCCCTAACCCTGACCTCACAGAGCCCAGCTGACACAAATAAACTCTGAAGACTTGACCTTCTCATTCTATCACTTCACTCAGACTTACAGAGATAATGCAAGCAGAGCGGCCGCCGTGCTCATTTACAGGGGAAGTAACCGCGTCCACTTCAGGCAAAATCATGTTAAAAGTTTATATAATAAAAAAAATCTAAGCACACTGAAAAAAATGCTTTTCTCACTTAGTGTTTTTGTCTACTTTCTCTTCCAAACATCTAAAAAAATTACATTAAGAAATATTTACTAGACAAGGGGGGCGGGGAGTAGCAGCTCATTTGCATTTAAAGGGACACACACAAAACAGTTTGACAAGATATAATAAATGATCTGGGGGATTTGAGCTGAAACCACACACTCACTGCAAAATATGCTCTTCTTCCTCAGCCATTCTGTCTCGTTTCCCGTCTAAATATCTAACAATTCTTAAATCAAGATGCATTTACAAGATCAGTAAAACGACATAAGATATTTATTCTTGTTTTCTTAAAAATAACTCAAAATGAAGAGAGTTTTTGCTTAAAATAAGATAAATAATCTGCCAATGGGGTTAGAAAAATAATCTTAATTCAAACAGAAAACAAGATTATTTTTCTCACCCCATTGGCAGATTATTTATCTTATTTTAAGCAAAAACTCTCTTCATTTTGAGTTATTTTTCCCAAAACAAGACAATTACTTTTGCTTGTCTAGTAAATGCTTCTTGTTTTAAGAATGTTTAGATGTTTGGACGAGAAACAAGACAAAAATACTGAGTAAGAAGAGCATTTTTTGCAGTGTATGCATCTAATCTCAATGCTATTTCCGTGTCAATATTTGTGATTTAAAAAGTAATTTCTTCATTCTTCAGTGACTGAATGGAGTTTAATATGGTTGCTAACTAACTGAGAATGAGCGTTTGAGATATGAGCGTCTCTTGATAATGTGAAATGGTGCCTGTTTCCATTCAGCTGTGTGTGTGTGTGTGTGTGATTTGCAGGCGCTGTATAATAGATGCAAGTGTTCACCAGAGACAGTTTAATATCGCAGCTATAATTTCTTCATCGAGTTCTTCCGCAGCAGCGAGAGCGCAAAATGGAAGTGTGAGAGTAAAGGGAGATAAAATGGGAGATGAAGTGGCTGAGGATGATGAATCGATGGGGAGGATACACTCTATTACACACTATAAAGATGCCATTTGTAATGTCTGTGCGTGGCAGAAGAACTAATGCAGTTACACGCCAAGAAATATAGAGCAGACGAGAATATAATGGAACCAAACCGCTGACACGAGACCTGCAGCACAACAACAACACACACACACACACTACATTGTGACGCCTTCACACACACATGAGCTCCCCATTGTTAACCCGTGGGGTTTAATCTGGAGTCGGCCCCCCCTCTCTAACAGCTCCAGCTCTTCTGGGAAGGCTTTCCTCAAGGTTTAGGAGTGTGTTTATGGGGATTTTTGCCCATTCTTCTAGAAGCTCATTTGTGAGGTCAGGCACTGATGTTGGACGAGAAGGCCTGGCTCTCAGTCTCCGCTCTAATTCATCCCAAAGCTGTTCTATCGGGTTGAGCTCAGGACTCTGTGCAGGCCAGTCCAGTTCCTCCTCACCAAACTCCTCATCCATGTCTTTATGGAGCGACGCTTTGTGCACTGGAGCGCAGTCATGCTGGGACAGGAAGGGGCCGTCCACAAACTGATCCCACAAAGTCAGGAGCGTGAAATTGTCCAAAATGTCTTGGTGAAGCATTAAGAGTTCCTTTCACTGGAACAAAGAGGTCGAGCCCTGAAAAACAACCCCAGGCCATAATCCCCCCTCCACCAAACATTACACTTGGCACAATGCAGTCAGGCAAGTCCCGTTCTCCTGGCGACGGCCAAACCCAGACTCGTCCATGGGATTGTCAGACTGAAGCGTGATTGGTCGCTCAGAGAACACGTCTCACTGCTCTAGAGTCCAGTGGCGGCTGCTTTACTCCACTGCATCCCACGCTTTGCATTGCTCTTGGTGATGTAAGGCTTGGATGAGCTGCTCGGCCATGGAAACCCATTCCATGAAGCTCTCTCCGCTGTTCTTGAGCTCATCTGAAGGCCACAGAAGTCTGGAGGTCTGGAGCTGTTGACTCTGCAGAAAGTTGGTGACTTCTGCGCACTGTGACCCTCAGCATGCGCTGACCCCGCTCTGGGATTTAACACTTCGTGGCTGAGTTGCTGTTGTTCCCAATGGCTTCCACTTTGTTATAATCCCACTAACAGTTGAGCGTGGAATATTTAGTAGTGAGGAAATGTCAGGAATGGAAGCTGAAGACAAAGATTTGGAGGGGTGTCCCAATAATTTTGCCAATATGGATAGATAGATAGACAGACAGACAGACAGACAGACAGATAGGTCTGTGCTTCAGAGTTTGGGATTTAAACTGAAGCCGACCTGATGAGGACACACAGGGCCGAAACTGATCAGATTCATCTGATAACTGCTCAGGGGCCAGAGCCCAACGCTACTCCGAGAGCAAATGAACTTCCCGGCCTAATCAGAGCCAGATCCTGCTGCAGTGATGCTCACAGACCTACACATGTAGGACGTTTATCATTCATTAGAGACTCTTTTCTTCAGAATGTGAACGACTGGCCATGAGCACACTTCTGTAAATGAGTCTCTGTGCTGGAGCAGTCACAACCTCTGAGGAGTTCTCTCAGGGCTGCTAAACACTGAAGCACAAAATAAGAGAAAGTCTCAGTCCGTTTATCAGCCGTCACTGACCCCTGCTGGACAAACTCTTACACTGACCAGGAACATCAGCCAAATAACGCATGGAGATTAATGTGCAGCTTTATTATTAGCTAGATAATGTAGATCAAAATAACTCCTTATTTTACTAAAGCTCTGCTCCTCTAACGCAGCAGGAGTAATCAATAATAATAAATATAGCAAATATTGGCCTTCAAGCGGTTTAAGGCCACATGGTTAAAAATATATGTTTTTCAGCAAGCATGTGACCACTTCAATTATAGAAGAAGGAAAAGACCTTTTATTACAAATACTTGCAATTTACCATAGGAAATATTTGGTTTTAAAGCTTTTTATAGTTATAGTGCCACCTTTAGTCAGATCTCCTTAAAACTGCATGTTTCTTCAGAATTAAATGTAACGTGTGCGCATCTAAGTTTACACTGCACTAAATGCTCTTCTTCCTCAGTATTTCTGTCTTGTTTCGTCCAAACATCTAAAAATTCTTACATTAAGAAACATTTACTAGGCAAGCAAAAGTAATTGTCTTGTTTTGGGGAAAAACTCTAAATGAAGAGAGTTTCTGCTTAAAATAAGATAAATAATCTGCCAATGGGGTGAGAAAAATAATCTTAATTCAAACAGAAAACAAGATTATTTATCTCACCCCATTGGCAGATTATTTATCTTATTTTAAGCAAAAACTCTCTTCATTTTGAGTTTTTATTTATAATAATAATAATAATAATAATAATAATAATAATAATAATAATAATAATAATAATAATAATAATAATAATAATTGTATTATTATTATTGACCTAGAGTTCTGAGAATTGTACTGCAGTTGTTTTATGGAGGTCCAGCGGAAAAAACCCAGGACTAGTTCGCAAAAGTAGTTTTTTTACATAATTGCGGCTATTTAAAGCTATGCTGTGTAACTTTTTTAGTTTATTTTTAGCTTAAAACACTTAGTTCTTTCAAAAATATATGTGCTCATTAATGTATATTTACTTCTTTCAAGTAATAAAGTATTCTGGTACGTTTATAATATGCCGTTGGAAACACATACGGGTGAGGGGTTCGACTGCCGGCCGCCATGTTGCTCCTCCATCTTGAAAGTACAGTAGCCACAGAGGGACATACCCGTAAATTCAAGCTTCGCCTTTCACGTTTTAACACTCGCTGGCACCGTGTCCAATGTGAAGAGGGGGATTGCCGTGTTAATCTTGGACTAAATCAGCCACCGTATGAGTTAAAACGAAATCAGAATTGAGAGGAACAGAGACTAATATTCAGTGGATGGTCATAAACCTTTACACCGCTAGATGGGGAAATATCACACAGGGGAGCTTTAATGAACGATTTGATTGACAGCTGTGGTTTTTGAGGCAAAGTTGTTCAGTATGAGGAGATCTAACAAATGATATGAATATTGTGTTTGTGAAACACCACATGATTAGAGGATTCAAAACTCATTCGCCGGCCGCATTTTTCAAGATATGAAAATGTCCTTAAAGGCAGTCTTGGCGACAATTTTTTAAGTCTGTTAGACTTAAAGTTATAGCCATTTTTATATTGTTTCCATGTTATACAGCCATGTTTTTCACAGGACCACAGAATGAGCTCTTACATACACGCTAAAAAATGCTGGGTTCGAACCCCTCACCCGTATGTGTTTTCAACGGCATATTATAAACTTACCAGAATACTTTATTACTTGAAAGAAGTAAATATACATTAATGAGCACATATATTTGTGAAAGAACTAAGTGTTTTTAGCGAAGAATAAACTAAAATTGTTACTCAGTGTAGCTTTAAATGAGGTCCAGCTTCAAGAGTTCCTGTGCGGTCAGATGGCAACACATGCAGATGTCCAGAAGAGGGCAGCAAAACACACACACACACACACACACACACACACACACAGAAGAGCACAGATGATGCTCATGAGGGTCATAACGTTTGAGATCGCTTCATATTCGACCTTCCTCAATGGCTTCAGTAGCGTAAAGATGCAACAAATGAAAATAACATTAGCATTTACAGTCACACCGCAAAAAAGGCTTTTCTTACTCAGTATTTTTGTCTCGTTTCTAGTCAAAATATCTAAAAATTCTTACATTAAGAAACATTTACTAGACAAGTAAAAAATATTGTCTTGTTTTGAGAAAAAATAACAAAATGAAGAGAGTTTTTGCTTAAAATAAGATAAATAATCTGCCAATGGGGTGAGAAAAATAATGTTGTCAGATTATTTATCTTATTTTAAGCAAAAACTCTCTTCATTTTGAGTTATTTTTTCCCATTACTTTTGGTTGTCTAGTAAATACCTATTTTTTAATTTGTTTTAGACTAGAAACAAGACAAAAATACTAAGTAAGAAAAGCATTTTTTGCGGTGTAGTGCGTTGCTATAATATATTTCGTTATCTTTTGTTGTTGTGATCAGTTGTTTACTATAATATCTGTGGGATCTTTTTTTCGTATAATGGTAATATTGCAACTCTCCCCACGTGAGGAATCATGTGTGGGGAAAATGGGTTAAACCAAAATGACCCCTCGCAGAGCACATGGTACAGTCCAGAGGGATTCAGTGTAGCGGGACTGAATGAAAGAGACTAAAGTTTGAATGAGAAAAACAGAGAGAGGGAAAGAAGGAGAAGAGCCAATGGACTTCCACACACAACTCTGAGGACTTCAGCTCAGTTTAACTTCGATTAGTTCGATTAAGTTCAGTAGTTTATTGAGTTATTTTAGCGAAGATGAAGATGCTGTGGCCGTTTGCTGTGATTTTCTCATCATTGATTTGTGTTGAGGCTCAGCACAGAGGTGAGCTCACACACACACACACACACACACACACACACACACACACTGCTCATTGTATGCATTTACTCGCTTCCCATGTGTTCACTGCAAGATAATCTTTAAAATATTTGTGTAAAATGTATGGTATTTCCACAATAGATGTGCAAAAATAGTATTTCAATGGGACATGTCCATGATGGTAAAAGGTACATGTGATGATGTGACTGTAAGTGTGTTTTACTTATTTTATACATGTGAACATGGGTTGGTGATGAATTAAACTATTAAATAACTATATAAATGGGCTTACTTTAGTATTAAAAACGAGTTCAGTGCTTCATATGGTTTAATTAAATGTACTAGTGTTGGGCAAAGTTACTTTCCTGTTATATTTCTGTTACTCCCTGAACAAGTTACTCATTGTGTCACTTCGTTACTTTTTACAGACTACTCCCTAAAAAAGTAACATTGTGTTACTTGCTTATATTTCGTAGAAATAATGTGTTACATTAGTGCGTTACTCCCTTAAAAAAAATTGATTTAGTAATGTAACACATTATTTTCCATAAGAAGTAACTGTTACTTCCTAAAAAGTAACTCATTGTGTTACATTACTGTGTTAATCCCTAGAAAACGAATTGTGTTACTTAATGTAGCTTATTTTCATAAAAAGTAACACAATAAGTTACTCATATACAAGTTACTTAGTTACTTTTTACAGATAGTAATGTGTACATTACTGTGTTACTCCCTAAAAAAGTAACTTATTGTGTTACTTAGTAGCGTAACGTATTATTTTCCATAAAAAGTAACTAATTGTGTTACATTACTGCTTTATTCCCTAAAAAAAGTGTTATTTAGTAATGTAATGTATTATTTTCCATAAAAAGTAACGGTTACTTCCTAAAAAGTAACGGTTACTTCCTAAAAAGTGACTCATTGTGTTAAATTACTGCGTTAATCCCTAAAAAATAAATTTTGTTACTTAATGTAGCTTATTATTTTCCATAAAAAGTAACACAATAAGTTACTCATATACAAGTTACTTAGTTACTTTTTACAGATAGTAATGTGTACATTAATGTGTTACTCCCTAAAAAAGTAACTTATTGTGTTACTTAGTAGCGTAACGTATTATTTTCCATAAAAAGTAACTAATTGTGTTACATTACTGCTTTATTCCCTAAAAAAAGTGTTATTTAGTAATGTAATGTATTATTTTCCATAAAAAGTAACGGTTACTTCCTAAAAAAGTAACTCATTGTGTTAAATTACTGCGTTAATCCCTAAAAAATAAATTGTGTTACTTAATGTAGCTTATTATTTTCCATAAAAAGTAACACAATAAGTTACTCATATACAAGTTACTTAGTTACTTTTTACAGATAGTAATGTGTACATTAATGTGTTACTCCCTAAAAAAGTAACTTATTGTGTTACTTAGTAGCGTAACGTATTATTTTCCATAAAAAGTAACTAATTGTGTTAGTTACATTTTACAGAAACTAATGCGTTACTTTTGTGTAACTTTTTCTCGCTTGGCTGGCTTGTTTGTTTGGTAATAATCAAAAAACTCTTTCAGCGATTTAAAAAATGAAAAAAGTGATGTTTATCAAAAAATATTATTTGCTTATTCGTACGGTTGAATTGGATCGGTAAAAGTCATCAGCAAAGACATTGGTTAATAAAGTGAGATATTTTTGTGCAAGTGAGATAAGTGCTCATCTTTAGTCCAGAACTACAATGACCACAATGCACTGTAAAAAGAAAAAGATCAGGTCTCCGATTGAAAATGTTCTAGTCACTTATCTCATCTACATGTCTGAGATGGCCACACTGATTCTCTGTGAGTTGATGCAATTTATTTCACCGAAATTCAATTTGGCCAATTGAAAAATTTAGATGTGATCAGTGACTAGAACATTTTCAATCGGAGACCTGATTTTTTTTACAGTGTGTTTACACACACACACACACACACACACACGTACAGCCCCTAAACCTCCCCATCACAGAAACCTGAGCAGAACAATAGATTTAAATAAAAACATGTTTTGGCCGATTTATAAGCCTTTTTAACCAGTGAGGACCGGTCCAATGTCAAACTAGTGAGTTGTTTTCATATTTTACTATACAAGTGAAGACATTTGTGCCCTCACAAGTATTGCCAAACAAGGAACACACACACACACACACACACACAAACACAAACACAACAAACTATTTGAAAAAGTCAGATGTTTTGTTGTAAATTTTAAAGTAATGTTTGAAAAAAGTAATTTTAAAATTACTTACTGTGGTGCATCCCCCCTGCCTCACACACACACACACACACTGCAATTAACATACAGCAAATGAGCATTCCGTGATGATAATGATGTTCCTGTTGCTTTGGGCATTTGCATAGATAGTGTGGCAAATGCTAAACTAACGCGATTGGCGGGCCGCCAGTTTGTTTATCGCGTCTGAGGTGAGGAAGCCACTGATGTAGTTTTAGCTGTGACCCGTAAACGCAGCGAGTGTCTGCTTACACCTCAGCCCTGAGAAACCTACAGACTGAACTTTCATCTGGTGTGTGTGTGTGTGTTCTTTGTGCTGAATGTATGTGTGAGCTCGGGTCACATGACACTCCTGTACGGGTCCATTAAGGGCTAATCCTGGATGTTTAGTTCTAGCGATCTTTGATGAACTTCCAGTTCCAGAGCAGGTGAAGAATCATTTCACAGGGACTAAAAATACTGCCATTTAGTATGTATTCATGTGTAACACACACACACACACACTGCAAAAAATGCTTACTTACTTAGTATTTTTGTCTTGTTTCAAGTCCAAACATCTAAAAATTCTTACATTAAGAAACATTTACTTGACAAGTAAAAATTATTGTCTTGGCAGATTATTTATCTTATTTTAAGCAAAAACTCTCTTAATTTTGAGTTATTTTTTCCCAAAACAAGACAAGAATTTGTACTTGTCTAGTAAATGTTTCTTAATGTAAGAATGTTAAGATGTTTGGACTAGAAACAAGCCTTTTTTACAGTGTATTTCCAGATGTGTGTTTTATCTGCTCCGATCGGTCTGTGTGTGATTTCTGATCAGCTGAATTGACTGAATGCCATTGTGAGCTCCTATCGGCTCTTGCATCTGATCAAACACACACACACACAAACACACACACACACACACACACACACACACACACACACAGACTCTGTTCTCATGCTAATCTTCTCGTCTCTTCATGCAGACGCTTTGATTAGCTTCCGCTGATCTCATCCCCAATGCATTCCTCTTCAAATGCTTGAGTTTCTTCTAGACGTGACTCAGGAGAGGCTTTGGCTCTTGCAGATGTTTCTTTCCCGGTTAAAATATTCCCAGATATATATAATATTCCCCTTTATAATACAAATGCTTGTTTTCCAAAGCATCAGTCGTGTTGAGATTCGTGTTGTATAAACGGAACGAGCTGATGATGGTTGTCGTCTCCTTCAGCTCAAATCATCGCTCTAAAGCCTGGAGCAGTGCGCTGGGGCCTAATGTGATCTGGGTGGGAATATATATAAGTGCATTGTTGTTTTAAACATCTGCTTTATCTCCTGGTTTAGAAGATATTGAGGAGCAGATGTGTTTGTCTGGAGGTGTTTTGATTGATCCTCAAATGCTCTCGGTGTGTCTGTCACATGCAAACGCAGGCCAGATGTTCCGTAATGACTTCAGTCATCTGCGTTTGAAGTGTGTGTGTGTGTGTGTGTGTGTGTGTGTGTGTGTGTGTGTGTGTGTGTGTGTGTGTGTGTGGCTCTGCTGGGGTCCATTCAGAGCAGCTAACCCCCGAGACACACTCAACACACACACACAGAGATTCAGTCATACTTTAGTATCGTTTGCTGATGCACAGAAATGACACATTATACCACTTAAGGCCCTAAACTGCAAAAAATGCGCTTCTTATTTGGTATTTTTGTCTTGTTTCCAGTCCAAATATCTAACAATTCTTAAATCAAGATGCATTTACTAGATCAGTAAAACGACATGAGATATTGTTCCTTGTTTTGTTGAAGATAACTCTAAATGAAGAGAGTTTTTGCTTAAAATAAGATAAATAATCTGCTAATGGGGTGAGAACAATAATCTTAATTCAAACAGAAAACAAGATTATTTTTCTCACCCCATTGGCAGATTATTTATCTTATTTTAAGCAAAAACTCTCTTCATTTTGAGTTATTTTTCCCCAAAACAAGACAATAATTTGTACTTGTCTTGGAAATACTTCTTGTTTTAAGAATTTTTAGATGTTTGGACTAGAAACGAGACAAAAATACTGAGTAAGAAGAGCATTTTTTGCAGTGACTCAAAGGCCGGTGTGACCTGTGACCTTCTTCATCTGCCGCTCTTCTCATTGATCTCTTTGCTGATGGTGATGAGGGAGGATGATGGTTATCTCCTCATCAGGATTAATGGGTGTTATGGTCAGTTGTCCCAGAAGTTGTTATTAGTGTCATGAATGGCGGCCCACAGACACGTGGGCGGATGGACGGAGCTCGCTCTTCAAGGAGACTTGATGAATAGCTCAACACACACACACACACACACACACACTGAAGGGGCTCGCTCTTCAAAGAGAGTTGATGAAGAGCTCAACACACACACACACACGTGTGAAGATGATGATGATGAAGAGCCCAGTGATGCTTTTCTCTGTAGTGTTGAGAGAGCTCCAGTTATTCTCAGTATCACTGCTCCTGAACTCCTGAAACATCTCCTTTATAGGCTTATGAACCAACACATCACAATATTCCTCATTATAATTATTCATACGCAATAAAAGGGGCGGGATGGAAGCTTGTTTCTGCCACAAAATTAAACTTTAAAAAAGATAATTGCAACTTTTTATCTTGCAATTCTGAGTTGTTGAGATTATGAGATATCAAATCGGGATTAAGAGATATCAAATCGGGATTGTGAGATATCAAATTGGGATTAAAATATAATGTCGGGATTAAAATATAAAGTCGGAATTGCGAGATATTAAATCAGGATTATGAGATATTAAATCAGGATTATGAGATATTAAATTGGGATTATGAGATTTTAAATTGGGATTATGAGATTTTAAATTGGGATTATGAGATTTTAAATTGGGATTATGAGATATTAAATTGGGATTATGAGATATCAAATCGGGATTATGAGATATCAAATCGGGATTATGAGATATTAAATCGGGATTAAAATATAAAGTCGGAATTGCAAAATATTAAATCGGGATTGAGATATAAAATTGGAATTGGGAGATATTAAATCAGGATTATCAGATATTAAATCGGGATTATGAGATATTAAATCAGGATTAAAAGATAAAGTCGGAATTGCAAAATATTAAATCGGGATTGAAATATAAAATTGGAATTGTGAGATATTAACTCAGGATTATCAGATATTAAATCAGGATTATGAGATATCAAATCGGGATTATGAGATATTAAATCGGGATTATGAGATATCAAATCGGGATTATCAGATATCAAATCGGAATTATGAGATATTAAATCGGGATTATGAGATATCAAATCGGGATTATGAGATATCAAATCGGAATTATGAGATATCAAATCGGGATTATGAGATATCAAATCGGGATTATGAGATATCAAATTGGGATTAAAATATAATGTCGGGATTAAAATATAAAGTCGGAATTGCGAGATATTAAATCAGGATTATGAGATATTAAATTGGGATTATGAGATTTTAAATTGGGATTATGAGATATCAAATCGGGATTATGAGATATTAAATCGGGATTATGAGATATTAAATCGGGATTAAAATATAAAGTCGGAATTGCAAGATATTAAATCAGGGTTATCAGATATTAAATCAGGATTATCAGATATCAGGTCAGAATTGAAATATAAAGTTGAAATTGCGAGATATTAAATCGGGATTATCAGATATTAAATCGGGATTAAAACATAAAGTCGGAATTGCCTTTTTATTCTGTGGCGGAAACAAAGCTTCCATAAATAAAGAATAAAGGGGCGGGGCCTGGTTGAGTTAGTCGTGTTGAAACTGCCGGTTATGGTAAGGGGCGGAGCATTTCCCTAACACCAATCACAACACACCGCTCCAGCCGACCAATCAGAGCACAGTGTGCTTTCAGAAGGAGGGGTTTCATAGAGACAGAGCGTTACTGCCAGACTGTGAAGAGAGGAGCCGCAGCACTGGAGAATATGAGGAATAATCAACATTCAAGCAGTATAACTCATAATATGAGCTCTCCGTCTGCCATTCCAGGATTGTTTCCTGCTATCCTGAACCTCGCCAGCAATGCCGAAATCTCCACCAACGCGACCTGTGGCGACCCCGCTCCGGAGATGTACTGTAAGCTGGTGGAGCACGTTCCTGGAAGACGAATCCGGAACCCTCAGTGCCGGCTCTGCGACGCAAACAGCCAAAATCCCAAAGGTAACCTCTAGCGGATTCACCCTACACTAGAATAAATGCTCTTCTTACTCAGTATTTTTGTCTCGTTTCTAGTCTAAATATCTAAAAATTCTTACATTAAGAAACATTTACTAGACAAGAAAAGTAATTGTCTTGTTTTGGGGAAAAATAACTCAAAATGAAGAGAGTTTTTGCTTAAAATAAGATAAATAATCTGCCAATGGGGTGAGAAAAATAATCTTGTTTTCTGTTTGAATTAAGATTATTTTTCTCACCCCATTGGCAGATTATTTATCTTATTTTACGCAAAAACTCTCTTCATTTTGAGTTATTTTTCCCCAAAACAAGACAATAATTTTTGCTTGTCTAGCAAATACTTCTTGAATATTTGTGTTTGTTTTGCCTGATAGCTTCATGTTTGTTTCTGTTCAAACAGAGCAACATCTCATTACGAGCGCCATCGACGGCACGAACCAATGGTGGCAGAGCCCGAGCATCAAAAATGGCCGTCAGTTCCACTGGGTCACCATCACTCTGGACCTGAGACAGGTAGGACATGGGCGTCTGCGATTATATCCTAATTGTTTTTTAACGATGTGCGATCTGCAGAGCTGGACAGTCACTCAGCTCATTTACTCGAGCCATAGCCATACTTTGAAAGTATGTTTCAGTTTTAAAAAAATAAAAATTAGTTTAGTTGGCATACACTAGATGCATGTCTTATAAAATATAAACAATATACACATCTGGGAGAAAGACAAGAGGAAAGTAGTGAGAATATCAGATGTGTATCAGTGTATTGGATCCGTGCATTCGGCCTTAAAGTGACAGCAGCTTTGTAACTTTTCTACAAGTATTTAAATGAGTTTAAGTTAGTCGTCTGCTAGTGTGTCAGATGGAGCGTCACTGACTGGCTTAAACCATGATGTAGGGTTGTGCCGATGGACGATATCATCGTCCATCGTGATGGTTGTGCGACATCACGATGGAGAAACACCATCGTGATCCCACGCCCCCGCCCCCGCCCCCGCCCCCGCCCCCGCCCCGCTGCGAGTCTTGCGAGTCGACACCAGAGTAGCCTATGTGAGCGGAGTGTGGCGGCGGCAATTTCCCCTCCACGCTCTTTCTAAGCATTCAAGAATCCCTCCACTCCAACTCCGCTCCGGGTTCACCATCTCCCGCTCTCCGCCTCGCTCACTGATATCAGAAACACCGCTCCGTCTTCGCTCCGAGGAAATTTGTGGCTAATAACTGCTAAAGTATTTTAGTAAGCTCTGAAATATCACTATAAAGTTCGGTTTATAACCTGCATTAACTAAAAAAATATATAAAAAAGTAAACAATAGGAGATTAAGAGCCTAGTTTCAACGTGGTTTATTGGAACATTTGTGTGCATTTTCCCCCCACTATGCCAAACTGGCTTTATCAATATGAAATATTGATGCTTTTTGCAGTGCAAATTTGTTTGTATGTTTGGAAGTTTGGAAAGATGAACGTTTTCATCAGTTATTTTATCTACGGATCAATACAGATTTCTGCTCATTCAAAATCATATAATAGAATAATATAATAACTGTATACTGGCTACTGATAACTATGCAGGTATAAGCACTACAAGATGTTTTTGAATGCATCAGAGAGAACGATTAGTTTGTGTGTGAATAAGTGCTACCTGTTTAAAATGTGCTTCCACCCGAACATATTCAGTATGAGGTAAAAAAAAAAAAAAAAAGAATCCCTTAAACTTTAACATCCCGCTCATGCCCATCGCCGTGATCATCTGTATCAAGCTGGTTGTTTACCGTGTGTGTTCTGAACACTGCACCATGTGCTTATTTAAATCTTTTCGTTTCTACACATTTTAGGCTACATATTCCTCATGTCTGTGAGGCAAGCCTGCTGAGTTTCAGTTTATTTGAGACGTGCTCCAGTTCATGATCATTGAAAGCGATCGCTTCCGCGACCTCATAGGCTACCTATTTGCTTCTTATTAATTAAATACATGCAATTGGCCGAAGAAACTTTTATTAAAATTAAGATACAATTTTTACAAAACGAAAGAAAGGCTTTTTACAAAACAAAACTTAATATTAAACTAAAAATAACCACCAAAATCATTTTCTGACCCACTCGCATCTTTGCCTATCATAATCAGATGAAATTAAAAAATAATATTAGGCTATACTATTTAAACATAAATTAAAAACATTGTTTAATGGCTACATCAAGTATAGTAAGCTACAGATTTATATCATGTCTGAGCTGGATTTGAACGAACATCATTTTACCGGCGGGTTCATGAGCGCGCGCCTGCGGATTATTGAGCTGAGTCACACCGGCTCCGCTCCGCTCATTAGTCATTACAGGCTCGTTCTCGCGGCCACTATTCAAAAATGGTCGGGTTTAAATGGGGCTCATAATTACAGTTAATGTGTCGGGCAGGGCCGGTCTCTCGGGTGCACGGGCTCGGGTAGGGTCGGTCTTGATTTTTTTTTAACTGATCTAAGCTATAGTTCGAAAAAACGAAAACGAAACTAAAATATTCGTTTTTCGTCCCCCCCGGACGATATCATCGTCCATCGCGATGTTTTACTGTACACATCGTCAGCTGCCGATTTAAGTGACATCGCCCAACCCTACCATGATGGCATAATGTGCATTTATACAACTATAATACAATAATGCGGCGACATAAAGAAGGACATTTACTTTTGATACTTAAGTACTTTAGAAAACAAATACTTCTGTACTTTTACTCCAGTAAAAATCTGTTTTAGCAACTTTCACTTGTAACGGAGTAATATTTGACCAGCAGTGCTGTTACTGAAGTAATGCAGTTGTGTAGTTTGTCCTGCTCTGGCGATCTGACATTATTGAGTATATCTCTCACACACACCCAGAGAGTGCATACACCACGTAATGTAGTCTTGAAGATTAGGCTAGTGCGGGTCCACGCTTTCACTGCATGTGAGTCTATATTTATGTTGTTTAATTTTTTTAATAAATATCACAGAAAGAATCCAGATATCAGCATGATAATACATTTGATATTGATTTTATACAAGTTTACTAAACAAGAATTTCATATTAAGTGACTTACATTGTAGTCACGTGCAGTGGCGTAACTTTGTTTAAAAAAGTGGGTGGGACATAAATTGCGTATCATATGCACGCGAAAAACTGCGTACTATATGCACGCCAAAGCTCATTTTGACGTATGAGGGGCGCTTTTCGCGTGCATATGATATGCACTATATGGCGTATTAAAGGGGGTTGCATTGCTGATACAATGTTATATCAGATATAAAATATGTAAAATAACAATTGCAGAAAAATTAGTATTAAGATGTCCGAAAATCAATTAAATAGTTCATTTATTGATATAGATCTCATTTAATTATTGCATCTAAACACAATATAGCGTTGTGCCAAGCGTTTTCACGTGAATTAAGGCAAATAGATTTGCACACTTTGCTTATAATCCCTGGTCTAGTCTGTTAAACTTGTCAGAAGTTCTCGTTTCTAATCTGCCCTCGTAGCCTATTTTTTCTCTCATCAAAACCGAATATCATCCGTACATCTAGAGCAGGGACAGTTTTTGTGCATTTTGTTTCGTGATCTGACCGGAACAAATAGAAAGTCTCTGCAACGGCGTTAAGCGTTAGATTACAGCGCTCGTCTGTGTGGAGACTGAGCCGCGAGAGAAATCTGCAGCACTGATAACAGCGGCAACGAGCGCCAGATCGCCTCTTATCTAACACACGAACAAAAGGATAGTGCCTACTCTTCTAGTTAACCAGAGATGTTTTGTTTGTATTAGTTCATGCGTGAAGCAAGATGTTTTAAAAAAAGTGGTGGGGACTATTTGGCTAGATAAGAGCCTTATTCATCGTCTGGAGTCGTTTAAATCTGCACTGAAACGGTCATTTGGCCCTTGAGCCGTTTGAGGCCCATTGAAGTCCGTTATATGGAGAAAAATCCTGGAATATTTGCATCAAAAACCTTCATTTCTTTTCCACTGAAGAAAGAAAGACACTGACATCTGGGATGACATGGAGGTGAGGAAACCATCAGCTAAAGTTTTAGACGTGAACTAATCCTTTAATTAACTCTTTATGCATTTTACAGTTTTAATTGTGTATTGCAAGAACACAAAAGCAAAATAACCTTACAAAAGTCATGCACTGGACGCTTGAGTGCATCATTTGCGACATAACTAGTGTTCCAGACGTGATTATGTAGGTTTTAGGCTGGTTGTTTCCCAGTGAAGCTGTTTTACGTCCCCATCCTCCTCAGCCATTATGTCCCGCCGTTAGCCTGAATGCTGTGCTAATTGTACACTAGCGGCCGGTTTCCTGTCTGAATGGAGGTGTTGTGTGGAGACTCCAGGCCCTCAGGGACACAAATGTGTTTGTCTAGAGAGGTCAAAAGACACACTAATCCCGAAACCAGGAACAATCCGCAGCATTCCTGCACTGATAATACTCACAACTATTCCAAACCGCTAACCGTGATCCGGCGTCCGTCACAGCAGTGGACTAATCCGTACAAAAATACTTCTACATTAACTGGAAAATAATAACTCCGCTAGTGGCCAGTGCAGCATTTCTCATTTGTATTTAGTACTAAAACACAGACCTTTCTTTTCACCTGTGTCAGTGGCGTCCAGTTTTCACTATATGCGTTTTAAATGTGATGATGGCCTTGTGTTCATGTGCGAAACCCCGCCCGAGAACCCAAAAACAGACGGATTTACTCAACGCTTTAGCAGATGATAAAATTACATTATCCTAGGTGTCCTACACTGTAAAAAATGTTTGTTGGTTTAAGTTAAAAAAGTAAGTTTCCTGATTGGCTTAGTATTTTGAGTTTATTGAAATTAAAAATTTGAGTTGATACAATGAAGGAAATTTGTTTAATAAATAGAAACTCAAAATATTATTGTGTCTGAACCACATAAACAATGTGATAAATCATGAGAATAGCACAATTTGGCATCATCACAAATAAAACACACACAATTACCCAATATGCTTACACAATCTGTTAATAATATTTTAAAGGTTGTCGAATCTCAAAAAACGTTCATTGTATTAACTCAACATTTTTAATTTCAATGAACTCAAAATTTTAAGGAAACCAGGTCACTTTTTTCGAAATATTTTTTTACAGTGTAAGTGCTCATTGTTTGTTAATATCTGTGCTCATAAAAATCGAATAATAATTTATTTAAATGCTGTTTAATAAGAATCCATTTATCATGGATTCACTGCTTTTACGGCCAGCAAAGCAACAGTAAAACTCATATTAAAAATATATTTTCAAACACAGCAATATAATAACACAATAATTACAAGGCGAATATTCGACTATCCGTGCACATCCTTAGGTAGCAACTGTGACCCAAAATGAAGGGGCTCAAATGGTTAAAGTCTCAGATACAGAAGCAACAACACCACAACACTCGCAGAAAGGTATAAGCTCTTACTGGGGGCAGCACCTTTACAAAAGGTACACCTTTATACCTAAAGAGTGCATACACTGCAAAAAATGCTAAATCTGCCAATGGGGTTTTCTGTTTGAATTAAGATTATTTTTCTCACCCCATTGGCAGATTATTTATCTTATTTTAAGCAAAAACTCTCTTCATTTAGAGTTATTTTCCCCAAAACAAGACAATTACTTTTGCTTGTCTAGTAAATGTTTCTTGATGTAAGAATGTTTAGATGTTTGGACGAGAAACAAGACAGAAATACTGAGTAAGGAGCATTTTTGCAGTGTTCTCCTGTAAATGTGTCGTGATTAAAGAATGTTTTGATGTTTGTGCTGGAGAATCAGAGGCAGAAACCACAGAAGTCTGAATGAGCTTTAAAGCCCTAAAGCGCTGAAGAATCCGCCGAGTGCTTCGGTTTTCGTCTGGAGCGAGGATGAGTCAGGCCTTTGTCTGTGTTTAGTGAGGGCCTTCCCTCCCCCGACAGGGCCTCGGGCCCTCAGAGCAGGATCACACACACACACACACACACACACCTGAGGGGACGGGTGGGCCGCCGGAGCTCAGGAGGGTTTACAAGATTTACATTTAAGCACTTAAGTCATTCATTAGATGAAAAGGACGATGCACAATCACACTTTACACTGCGAAAAATGCTTTTCTTACTCAGTATTTTTGTCTTGTTTCTCGTCCAAACATCTAAAAATTCTTAAAACAAGAAGTATTTACAAGACAAGCAAAAGTAATTGTCTTGTTTTGGGGAAAATAACTCAAAATGAAGAGAGTTTTTGCTTAAAATAAGATAAATAATCTGCCAATGGGGTGAGAAAAATAATCTTGTTTTCTGTTTGAATTAAGATTATTTTTCTCACCCCATTGGCAGATTATTTATCTTATTTTAAGCAAAAACTCTCTTCATTTTGAGTAATTTTTTTCAAAAAAACAACAATTTTTACTTGTCTTGTAAATGTTTCTTAATGTAAGAATTTTTTGATGTTTGGACTAGAAACAAGACAAAAATAAGAAAAGCAATTTTTTGCAGTGCACTATGGCTGAGGTAGGTGGGTGTGGTTTAAGCACCCAGGCACCTTAGCTCCGCCCACGCCCCGCCTCTTCGCCCATTTCCGGGAGTGACGCGCTGCCAAGATGGCTACGACCGGCTCCGCCCACTTTAGGCCTCAATATGCTCTTCAGAAACCTACGGGTGTCGTCACGGACACTACGACCATATTTGTTTATGGTTGAGACGAGTCGTGTCGAACTGGGCGAGTTTGTATTTGTAATGAATGATTTTGCAAAGGTCAGAGTTTAGAGATGTTTACGTTTCTCTGACACGCAACACTAAGCAAACATCAGCGGCCTGTTTGATCGAGTGTAGTCGTGAAGTAACACTGTTTACGGTCTCTTCACAGCTGTGTGTGTGTGTGCAGCTGTTGAGGATCCTCCAGAGGTGTTTGGACAGCAGACCGTGTGTGTGTGTGTGTGTGTGTGTGTGTGTGTGTGTGTGTGTGTGTTTACGGTCTGATAGTGTCTCAGTCTGGGGGTCCGCATGAGAAAACGGCCCCGAAGGGCTCTAGTGTTTGTTTGGTCAGATTGTGACAGATGGATGATGGGATGGACGCTCTCCTCTAATGCTGATTATTCAGTGTGTGAATCCGCTGGGATTTATCCTCTTTTGGTGGGATTTTATTGATCAATTCCCCAAACATGCATTCAGGATTCCAGTGGCTTGGTGAAGACTTTAAATAGCAAAATAATTGGTAATGTTAGGTTACTATAGAAGCCCGTTTCACTAAATAAAAAAATAAGAGTAATTGCAACTTATCTCAGAGTTCTGACTTTTTTTTCTCGCAATTCTGGGATATAAACTCACAATTACTTATTTTACAATTTTTATTTAGTGGCGGAAACATGCTTCCAAATTGCAGACATAAACACGTGCACGAAAATTAAAGTTTGAAACTATAGCAATGGAAGCGAAAGGGCCAGAATGTGTGTGTGTGTGTGTGTGTGTGTGTGTGTGTGTGTGTGTGTGTGTGTGTGTGTTTTTGTGACATATGAGGACCCAGATGTGTGTAATGCCATGGGTATGACACAGGTATTACAGGAGAGGGTGAAATATGAGGACATTACCCATGGCCCCACTTTACAAAAGGCTTATAAATCACACAGGAGGAGTTTTTATGAGAAAGTAGAAATGCAGAATGTTTCCTGTGATGGGTAGGTTTAGGGGCTGTGTGTGTGTGTGTGTGTGTGTGTGTGTGTGTGTGTGTGTGTGTGTGTGTGATCCAAAAGGCCTTGAGTTTGCCCAGACGACACAATGTTTCACGTCTTCAGGGATTATTTAGTCTAATATGAAGCTCTCTGCCAGTGTCAGGATGAGACGTCTGACCTCTAGAGCAGAAATCTTCTTTGTTTTTGATGTTTTCATTCCTTTAATTTTGCTCTTCCTGGGATTCCCAATATTGTTTGTCAGCCGAACCCTTTGACCTTAAAGCGGTCGTTGCATGTGATTTGACTTGTTTAACTTTAGTTAGTGTGTAATGTCAGATCCACTAAAGCCCTTGCTGAAAGCCAGCCATTGTTGTTGTCCCTAGCAACCATCCCATAATTGAACACTCAAGCACCCTGTGATTATGATCACAGCTGATGAAAGTGGAAACTCTTCCTGTAATTCGGGATTTCTGCGTTTGATTCGGGAAATCTCATGAACGCAGATCAAATGCAGAGACGCTCGTGCGCTGTCATTACATTCAGACGAGAGGAGAGGTGTGTGTGTGTGTGTGTGTGTGTGTGTTTGCATTGCTTAGCATCCAGTAAACACACTTAAATACACACACACCAAACATAGAGAGACTCACACTCACTCGCAAACACATGCACTCGCTCAAACACTCACACACACTCATAAAGGCGCACACAAAGACACACATACACTCTCACACACACAAACACTCACACACGCACACACATGTTGGTCTATGTGGTTTACAGGGACTCTCCATAGGCGTAATGGTTTTTATACTGTACAAACCGTATTTTCTATCCCCTTACACTGCCCCTAAACCTACCCATCACACACACACACACACACACACACACTGCCCCGAAACCTACCCATCACACACACACACACACACACACACACACACACACACACACACACACACACACACACACACACTCTCACTCTCTCACAGACACACACAGACTCCCACACACTCTCACAGACAGACACTCACACACACTCTCACAGACAGACACACACACACACACACACACACACTCTCACACACACAAACACTCACACAGACACACACATACTCACTCGTATACTCACACACACTCACTAACACAACACACACTCTCACTCTCAGACACACACTCACTCAAACACACTCTCACTCTCACAGACACACACAGACTCCCACACACTCTCACAGACAGACACTCACACACACTCTCACAGAGAGACACACACACTCACTCACACTCTCACTCTCTCACAGACACACACACACACACACACACACACACACACACACACACACACACACACGTGGTGTATATAGACTCTCCATAGGCGTAATGGTTTTTATTCAGTATATTCTGTCCCATCTGGCGTAGTGTAGATGATCAAAAAGAATAATGAACGGTCAACTCTCTTCATTTTGAGTTATTTTTTTCCCAAGGCAATATTTTTTGCTTGTCTAGTAAATGTTTCTTAAAGTAAGAACTTTTAGATATTTAGACTAGAAACAAGACGAAAATACTGAGTAAGAAGAGCATGTTTTGCAGTGCATTAACCAATCGTCACTGCTAGATTTTTGTCCCTTATATTGTCAGTAAAGGGTTAGTTCACCTTAATTCCTCTCCCTCATGTGGTTGGACACCCGTCAGACCTTCGTTCATCTTCAGAACACAGATGAAGATATTTTAGTGTAAAGCTGAGAAAGGCTTCAGATAGGCCTCCATTGGCATTCAGTCCATTCCCACTCACAAGACCCATAAAGGCCCTAAACACATCGACACACAGCCCATCTCACTACAGCGGCTGCACAATCACTTTATGAAGCGGCGAGAATAGTTACTGTGCTCAAAAAAAATCTAAATAATGACTTTATCCGCCGAGTTATTGTCTTCCGTGTCGGTCTCGCTCCTCCTCTTCTGGTCATGAACTGCTGATCATATTCTCACGCATGCGTCGAGTTCACGACAATAACTCGGCGGATTATTTTCGTCGCATTGTAACATTATTGTACAGCCACTGTAGTGAGATGGACTTCATTCTCTCTCTCTCTCTCTCTCTCAGGTCTTCCAGGTGGCCTATATCATCATTAAGGCGGCGAACTCCCCGCGGCCGGGTAACTGGGTGCTGGAGCGCTCTCTGGACGGGCAGCTCTTCCAGCCGTGGCAGTATTACGCCATCAGTGACTCCGAGTGCCTGAGCCGGTATAACGTCACGCCGCGGATCGGCCCGCCCACATACAAGAGGGACGACGAGGTCATCTGCACATCATACTACTCCAGACTCGTCCCGCTAGAGCACGGAGAGGTCAGGGGTCACGGGGGGCACAGGGGTCACCTGCACATCATACTACTCCAGACCATAAACATCATATAGGTAGACGCCCTATTGGCTGCTGGGCCAAAATAATTTAAAAAATCACATTTAATAATAGGACATTATTGTAAATAACGGCTCATTTTAATAGAGCTCCTTTGGGCGGTGATGAAAGATTATTCTTGTAAATACTTTCCAGCATTTTAGTAATAAAAGTTTATGCTTTAGATCTTTAAAATGCATCCGAAAAATAACTTGCGACCCCACGAGAAACAATTACCGTCCGAATATGGCTTAAGAATATTAAAATACGCTGAACCATGTCCGGTATCATAGCTTCATGAATGACCTGTGCAGCAAAAAGCCCGTGTTTAAATCGGTTGGGTGTTCAGTGAGATGTGATTAATTAAATGCGCTGACAGCTCTCTGCACCTGGCAGACAACTTACACTGAGTGGAGCTGGCGACCGCTCCAAGATGGCGGCTACACGGCTCGACCGCGCCAATAGGCAGTAGCGCTCGATAGGGCGTCTATCTATATGATGTCTATGGCTCCAGACTCGTCTCGCTGGGGCACGGAGAGGTCAGGGGACACGGGGGGCACAGGGGTCATCTGCACATCATACTACTCCAGACTCGTCCCGCTTGGGCACGGAGAGGTCAGGGGACACGGGGGGCACAGGGGTCATCTGCACATCATACTACTCCAGACTCGTCCTGCTTGGGCACGGAGAGGTCAGGGGACACGGGGGGCACAGGGGTCATCTGCACATCATACTACTCCAGACTCGTCCTGCTGGAGCACGGAGAGGTCAGAGGTCACCGGGGGTCATGAGGGCACAGAGGTCATCAGGGGCGCAGGGTCATCAGGGGCACAGGGGTAATCAGGGTCACAAGGGGCATCAGGTTCATCAGGGGCTCATGGGTCATCAGGGGTAATCAAGGTCACAAGGGGCATCAGGGGCTCAGGGGTCATCAGGGGTAATCAGGGTCACAAGGGGCATCAGGGGTCATCAGGATCACAGGGGGGACGGGGCGCAGGGGTCATTAGGGTCACAGGGGGCATCAGGGTCTCAAGGGCACAAGGGTCATCAGGGGCACAGGGGGCATCAGGGTGTCAAGGGCGCAGGGGGCATCAGGGTCACGGGGGCATCAGGGTGTCAAGGGCGCAGGGGGCATCAGGGTCTCAAGGGCAGAGGGGTCATCAGGGTCACAGGGGGCATCAGGGGCTCAGGGGTCATCAGGGGTAATCAGGGTCACAAGGGGCATCAGGGGTCATCAGGGGTAATCAGGGTCACAAGGGGCATCAGGGGTCATCAGGATCACAGGGGGGACGGGGCGCAGGGGTCATTAGGGTCACAGGGGGCATCAGGGTCTCAAGGGCACAAGGGTCATCAGGGGCACAGGGGGCATCAGGGTGTCAAGGGCGCAGGGGGCATCAGGGTCACGGGGGCATCAGGGTGTCAAGGGCGCAGGGGGCATCAGGGTCTCAAGGGCAGAGGGGTCATCAGGGTCACAGGGGGCATCAGGGTCACGGGGCGTCAGGGTCTCAAGGGCAGAGGGGTCATCAGGGTCACAGGGGGCATCAGGGTCACGGGGCGTCAGGGTCTCAAGGGCAGAGGGGTCATCAGGGTCACGGGGCGTCAGGGTCTCAAGGGCACAGGGGGCATCAGGGTCTCAAGGGCACAGGGGTCATCAGGGTCACAGGGGCATCAGGGTGTCAAGGGCGCAGGGGGCATCAGGGTCTCAAGGGCAGAGGGGTCATCAGGGTCACAGGGGGCATCAGGGTCTCAAGGGCACAGGGGTCATCGGGGTCACAGGGGGCATCAGGGTCTCAAGGGCACAGGGGTCATCAGGGGCACAGGGGGCATCAGGGTCTCAAGGGCACAGGGGTCATCAGGGTCACAGGGGTCATCAGGGTCTCAAGGGCACAGGTGTCATCAAGGTCATCAGGGTCTCAAGGGCACAGGGGTCATCAGGGTCTCAAGGGCACAGGGGTCATCAGGGTCACGGGGCATCAGGGTCTCAAGTGCACAGGGGTCATCAGGGGCACAGGGGGCATCGGGCATCAGCGTTTCAAGGGCACAGGGGTCATCAGGGGCACAGGGGGCATCGGGCATCAGCGTCTCAAGGGCACAGGGGTCATCAGGGGCACAGGGGGCATCAGGGTCTCAAGGGCACAGGAGTCATCAGGGGCACAGGGGGCATCGGGCATCAGCGTTTCAAGGGCACAGGGGTCATCAGGGGCACAGGGGGCATCGGGCATCAGCGTCTCAAGGGCACAGGGGTCATCAGGGACACAGGGGGCATCAGGGTCTCAAGGGCACAGGAGTCATCAGGGGCACAGGGGGCATCGGGCATCAGCGTTTCAAGGGCACAGGGGTCATCAGGGGCACAGGGGGCATCGGGCATCAGCGTCTCAAGGGCACAGGGGTCATCAGGGACACGGGGCACAGGGGTCATCAGGGGCACAGGGGGCATCGGGCATCAGCGTTTCAAGGGCACAGGGGTCATCAGGGGCACAGGGGGCATCGGGCATCAGCGTCTCAAGGGCACAGGGGTCATCAGGGACACGGGGCACAGGGGTCATCAGGGGCACAGGGGGCATCGGGCATCAGCGTCTCAAGGGCACAGGGGTCATCAGGGGCACAGGGGGCATCGGGCATCAGCGTCTCAAGGGCACAGGGGTCATCAGGGGCACAGGGGGCATCGGGCATCAGCGTCTCAAGGGCACAGGGGTCACTCTTCAGATCGTGTCCTTCATGTGTCATTTGTAGAATGTGGAGAAGAGTTTGTGCAGTCATTGGGGAAATTTCCATTCGCACACATTAGAAACAAAATCTCACATTTTTAGATTATTAAAGGAATCAGCTACTGTGTGTGTGTGTGTGTGTGTGTGTGTGTGTGTGTGTGTATACCCAGTAAAGCCGTTCCCCATATATATGTTATAAGTGTCTGCTCTCTCCACAGATCCACACGTCTCTGATTAATGGCCGCCCAAGTGCTGATGATCTGACCCCAGAGCTGCTGGAGTTCACCTCGGCTCGGTTCATCCGCCTCCGTCTGCAGCGAATCAGAACGCTCAACGCCGACCTCATGACCCTCAGCTACCGCGACCCCAAAGATGTCGACCCCATCGTCACCCGCCGCGTATGAAGCTTTCATTGATATAGAGCCGGATTAATTTTTTTTTTGTATTTGGAAAAAAGTAAAAATAATCTTGTTTTCTGTTTGAATTAAGATAATTTTTCTTAAGAGAAGAGAAGGTCTTCAAAAAGTCTTAAAAGGGTGTTGACATTAACTTCAGGATTCCTGCGTACACCCTGGGTCTAACTCTGTCTGTTTTTCAGTATTATTACTCCATCAAGGACATCTCTGTAGGCGGGATGTGCATCTGTTATGGCCATGCCCAGAGCTGCCCATGGGACCCTGTTACCAAGGTAACCAATAGCAAATGCCATCCCCTGAAACTGATCAGATGATGGTGTTAAAGGGTTAGTTCACCCAAAAATGAAACTTCTGTCATTAACTCCTCTCGCTAATATCGCTCCACACCCGTAAGACCTCCGTTCATCTTCACACACAGTTTAAAGGGGGGGTGAAACACTCAGTTTCAGTCAGTGTCATGTCAATCTTGAGTACCTATAGAGTAGCATTGCATCCTGCATATCTCCGAAAAGTCTTTATTTTTTTTATAATTATATAAGAAAGATGCGCTGTTCCGAGTCTTTCCGAAAAAAGCAGAGCGGGTGGGGGCGTGTCGTGTGGGCGGAGCTAAATAATGACGTGTGTGCGCCGCTGCTATTGTGTTGAGTCGAGTGCGTCGTAAAGCTGTCATCCCTAACAGCGGGAAAAAACTTTATTCAAAATAAAAATATGGCTTTTAATCAGATACAGCCATACATCTATGATCCGGAATCAGACCCAGAGGCTGCAGTTGAACAGGAGCAGCAGCAAAAACGACTAGAGCAGGACGTCTCTATGTGCTACAAGTTATACACTAACTATATAATATGCTTAGCGGCTTGTGTTATTTACATATTTATACTTGAATTATATCGTCGTATTTTTGTCTTTGAAGGTGTACATGTGGGAAGTGCAGTTGTGCACGTGTGTGTGTGTGTTTACGCGTGGTTTGTGTAGACAGTAAGCGGACCGGTTTTGCACGGCAGGCTAAGTTAGTGTTTACATAGAAAGACACGGAATAGTAGCGCATTTGAATGAAGAAGCGCGCTTATTTAGTTCAACATATTTCCCCCCTCTTTGTGTATTGTTGTTTGGAGTGCTTTTACAATACACAAACATAAAGTTACACATATAGTGGCCAGCTAAACAAATGTACACGCACTACACATCGCATGCTCCATTGATCAATTAACTATACGTGATCATGTTTGGGCTACTTGATGGGCATTGGCAAAAACACAGACATTTGAAGCAGTCTAACTCACCGCCTGCGGTTCTAACGTTGGGACCTATATCGTTGGGACTGCTCCATCCTTCAGCATTAGGCGATCGGGAAAATCCGGTGTCGAGCTGGGCCTTGTTTATGAAACAGTCGGCACCGAAATGCAGCGAACAGATATAAACATTCGCGCAACTCAGTTGCTGATCCGGAAAAGCAAATTACATCCGCTGTTGCCTTAACGCGGGGTTTTTGGGGAATATGTGCAGGACTGTCTTGGTCTGGCAACCAAAAACGCACTTTTTTGGTGACATTGTAATTGTGCACATCACCTGTGCAGCAGCCTACGAGCCAGCGCTTTGATGGGCATAGCCTGTTGCTTTCGCTCTCTCCCTCTCTCTCTCTCACGCTCTTCCGGTAGAATTGTCCGTAAGGCCCATACAAGGAAATTCCGCCCCCATTAACGTCAAGTGGACGCATGATCGCAAAAAACTTGCCGAAACTTATGACTAACCGGAAGTAGTATTTTTGACAAAGAAATACTCCCATCAAACGTCCACCTTAACTTTTGAAACTTTGTCTATGTTTAGTATGGGATTCCATGTCTTTAACAGTGTAAAAAGATCAGTATGCATGAAACAGCATTTCACCCCCCCTTTAAGAATATTTTATATTTAGTCCGAGAGCTTATGCAAGTGTATGCACACTATACTGTCCATGTCCAGAAAGGGAATAAAAACATCATCACAGTAGTCCATATGAGACATCAGTGGGTTAATTAGAGTCTCTTGAAGCATCCAAAATACATTTGGGTCCAAAAATAACAAAAACTACGACTTTATTCAGCATTGGCTTCTCTTCCGGGTTTGTGTTCAATCCTCAAATAAAGATTCAAACGGTTATGAGTCAGTGAATCGATTCATGATTCGGATCGCCAATCTCTTGTGATTTCAGCAGTTTGACACGCGATCCGAATCATGAATCGATACGAGAGTGTGTGTGTGTGTGTGTGTGTCTCTCTCTGGGACGCTTTTACTCTTTGCCTCTCTCTGTCCCTCCCCCTATGCTGTTTGATATGCATGTGTCTCACTCTGTTCTCTTTCGTGTTTCCACAGAAACTGCAGTGTGTGTGTGAGCACAACACTTGTGGTGAGAGCTGTAATGAGTGTTGCCCTGGATACCATCAGGAGCCATGGCAAGCAGGAACACTTTCTGAGGGAAACACATGCGAGAGTAAGACGATAAATAACAATATATTGTGTGACATTCACTGAAAAACACAAAACTAAACAATCCTTCCTATATAAGCGAAACGAGCCGCCTGATCTGTGTTTTCTCTCTCATTGGTCAGAGTGTAACTGTCACAACAAGGCCGACGACTGTTACTATAACCAGACAGTGGCAGATCTGAGGCTGAGCTTGAACACACAGGGCCGGTTTGTGGGCGGAGGAGTGTGTGTGAACTGCTCCCAAAACACTGCGGGAGTAAACTGCCAAACCTGTGCAGACGGATACTACAGGCCACACCAGGTGTGTGTGAGTGTGTGTGAGAGAGCGAGAGTGAGTTTGTGAAAGTAATTGTGAGAGTGCGCGAGTGAGTTTGTGAAAGTGAGTTCATGAAAGTTAGTGTGAGTTTGTGAAAGTGAGAGTGCGAGAGTGAGTTCGTAAAAGTGAGTGTGAGTTTGTGAAAGTGAGTGTGCGAGAGTGAGTTCGTAAAAGTGAGTGTGAGAGTGCGAGAGTGAGTTCGTGAAAGTGAGAGTGCGAGAGTGAGTTCGTGAAAGTGAGTGTGAGAGTGCGAGAGTGAGTTCGTGAAAGTGAGTGTGAGAGTGCGAGTGTGAGTTCGTGAAAGTGAGTGTGAGTGAGTTCGTGAAAGTGATTGCGCGAGAGTGAGTTTGTGAAAGTGATTGCGCGAGAGTGAGTTCGTAAAAGTGAGTGTGAGAGTGCGAGTGTGAGTTTGTGGAAGTGCGTGTGAGAGTGAGTTAGTGAAAGTGAGTGCGAGAGTCCAAGAGTGAGTTTGTGAAAGTGAGTGTGGGTTCATGAAAGTGAGTGCGAGAGTGCTAGAGTGAGTTTGTGAAAGTGAGTGTGGGTTCATGAAAGTGAGTGCTAGAGTGAGTTCGTGAAAGTGAGTGTGAGTGTGAGTTTGTGAAAGTGAGTGCGAGTGTGAGTCCGTGAAAGTGAGTGCGAGAGTGTAAAGTGAGTGCAAGAGTGCGAAAGTGGGTTTGTGAAATTGAGTGTGGGTTCGTGAAAGTGAGTGTGGGTTCGTGAAAGTGAGTGTGAGAGTGCGAGTGTGAGTTTGTGAAAGTGAGTGTGAGTTTGTGAAAGTGAGTGTGAGAGTGCCAGTGTGAGTTTGTGAAAGTGAGTGTGAGTTTGTGAAAGTGAGAGTGCCAGTGTGAGTTTGTGGAAGTGAGTGTGAGAGTGCGAGTGTGAGTTTGTGAAAGTGAGTGTGAGTTTGTGAAAGTGAGTGTGAGAGTGCGAGTGTGAGTTTGTGAAAGTGAGTGTGAGTTTGTGAAAGTGAGTGTGAGTTTGTGAAAGTGAGTGTGAGAGTGCGAGTGTGAGTTTGTGACAGTGAGTGTGAGTTTGTGAAAGTGAGTGTGAGTTTGTGAAAGTGAGTGTGAGTTTGTGAAAGTGAGTGTGAGTTTGTGAAAGTGAGTGTGAGTTTGTGAAAGTGAGTGTGAGTTTGTGAAAGTGAGTGTGAGCTTGTGAAAGTGAGTGTGAGTTTGTGAAAGTGAGTGTGAGAGTGCCAGTGTGAGTTTGTGAAAGTGAGAGTGCCAGTGTGAGTTTGTGGAAGTGAGAGTGCGAGTGTGAGTTTGTGAAAGTGAGTGTGAGTTTGTGAAAGTGAGTGTGAGTTTGTGAAAGTGAGTGTGAGAGTGCGAGTGTGAGTTTGTGAAAGTGAGTGTGAGTTTGTGAAAGTGAGTGTGAGTTTGTGAAAGTGAGTGTGAGTTTGTGAAAGTGAGTGTGAGTTTGTGAAAGTGAGTGTGAGTTTGTGAAAGTGAGTGTGAGTTTGTGAAAGTGAGTGTGAGAGTGCCAGTGTGAGTTTGTGAAAGTGAGTGTGAGTTTGTGAAAGTGAGAGTGCCAGTGTGAGTTTGTGGAAGTGAGTGTGAGAGTGCCAGTGTGAGTTTGTGGAAGTGAGTGTGAGAGTGCGAGTGTGAGTTTGTGAAAGTGAGTGTGAGTTTGTGAAAGTGAGTGCGAGTGTGAGTTTGTGAAAGTGAGTGTGAGAGTGCGAGTGTGAGTTTGTGAAAGTGAGTGTGAGAGTGCGAGTGTGAGTTTGTGAAAGTGAGTGCGAGTGTGAGTTTGTGAAAGTGAGTGTGAGAGTGCGAGTGTGAGTTTGTGAAAGTGAGTGCGAGTGTGAGTTTGTGAAAGTGAGTGTGAGAGTGCCAGTGTGAGTTTGTGAAAGTGAGTGTGAGAGTGCCAGTGTGAGTTTGTAAAAGTGAGTGTGAGAGTGCGAGTGTGAGTTTGTTGAAAGTGAGTGCGAGTGTGAGTTCGTGAAAGTGAGGGTGAGAGTGTAAAGTGAGTGCAAGAGTGCGAGAGTGAGTTCGTGAAAGTGAGTGTGGGTTTGTGAAAGTGAGTGTGAGTTTGTGAAAGTGAGTGTGAGAGTGTGAGTTTGTGAAAGTGAGTGTGAGAGTGCGAGTGTGAGTTTGTGAAAGTGAGTGTGAGAGTGCGAGTGTGAGTTTGTGAAAGTGAGTGTGAGAGTGCGAGTGTGAGTTTGTGAAAGTGAGTGTGAGAGTGTGAGTTTGTGAAAGTGAGTGTGAGTTTGTGAAAGTGAGTGTGAGAGTACGAGTGTGAGTTTGTGAAAGTGAGTGTGAGTTTATGAAAGTGAGTGTGAGTTTGTGAAAGTGAGTGTGAGTTTGTGAAAGTGAGTGTGAGAGTGCAAGTGTGAGTTTATGAAAGTGAGTGTGAGTTTGTGAAAGTGAGTGTGAGTTTGTGAAAGTGAGTGTGAGAGTGCAAGTGTGAGTTTGTGAAAGTGAGTGTGAGTTTGTGAAAGTGAGTGTGAGAGTGTGAGTGTGAGTTTGTGAAAGTGAGTGTGAGTTTGTGAAAGTGAGTGTGAGAGTGCGAGTGTGAGTTTGTGAAAGTGAGTGTGAGAGTACGAGTATGAGTTTGTGAAAGTAAGTGTGAGTTTGTGAAAGTGAGTGTGAGTTTGTGAAAGTGACTGTGAGTTTGTGAAAGTGACTGTGAGTTTGTGAAAGTGACTGTGAGTTTGTGAAAGTGACTGTGAGTTTGTGAAAGTGAGTGTGAGTTTGTGAAAGTGAGTGTGAGTTTGTGAAAGTGACTGTGAGTTTGTGGAAGTGACTGTGAGTTTGTGGAAGTGACTGTGAGTTTGTGGAAGTGACTGTGAGTTTGTGGAAGTGCATGTGAGAGTGCGAGAGTGAGTTTGTGAAAATGAGTGTGAGTTTGTGAAAGTGAGTGTGAGTTTGTGAAAGTGAGTGTGAGTTTGTGAAAGTGAGTGTGAGATTGTGGAAGTGCGTGTGAGAGTGCGAGAGTGAGTTTGTGAAAATGAGTGTGAGTTTGTGAAAGTGAGTGTGAGTTTGTGAAAGTGAGTGTGAGTTTGTGGAAGTGCGTGTGAGAGTGCGAGAGTGAGTTTGTGAAAGTGTGACAAGTGTGCGAAAGAGAGAGTGAGCGAGTGAGTGCGAGAGTGAGTCTAAACTCCAGACTGTGGTTATTAACCCTGCTGGCGTGTCTCAGGTGTCCCCGTTCTCTGATCATCCGTGTGTTTCGTGTGAATGTGACGCGAGCGGATCCGTGAGTCCCGTGTGCATCAGAGACGAAGATCACGCCAAACCTGACACAGGTGAGCATCTGCTTCAGTTTCTGACCATCTGAGGTCAGTGTTACAGCCGATGTCTGAGCTGCTCTGTGTGTGTGTGTGTGTGGGCAGGTCTGTCTGCAGGTCATTGTTTGTGTAAGGAGGGTTTTGCGGGTGAGAAGTGTGACCGCTGTGCGTTCGGCTTCAGGGATTTCCCACAATGCACTCGCTGTGAGTGTAACCTGGACGGAAGCCGCAACACCGACCCCTGCATGGAGTGTGTGTGCAAGGTACTGCTAAACGCACGTCACATACACACGCTACCGCTTCATACTCGCTTCACTGAGAGAATCAGAGGGGAAATAAATACTGAAGACTTAGAAATTAAGTCTGTAAGCATTAATCTAATTAATTTATTGCTTAAATTAGGCCTGTTTTAAGCAAAAACTCACGTGATTTTGAGTTAATTTTTAAGACAAGAATAAATATCTTATGTTATTTAACTTATCTAATAAATGCATCTTGATTTAACCTCTTGGCCTCTCTCTCTCTCTCTCTCTATCTCTCTCGCTCGCTCGCTCGCTCTCTTGCTCTCTCGCTCTCTCGCTCGCTCTCTCTCTCTCTCTCTCTCTCGCTCGCTCGCTCTCTTGCTCTCTCGCTCTCTCGCTCTCTCGCTCGCTCTCTCTCTCTCTCTCTCTCTCTCTCTCTCTCTCTCTCTCTCTCTCTCTCGCTCTGATTTAGATTCAAACAGCTTTATTGGCATGGCGAAAGAAATCTTTACATTGCCAACACTAACACTATATGAAATAAATAATAATACAAATAAAATAAAATTGCATGAAAATAAACATGGCAATAAAAATGTCACTCTCTCCCTCACTCTCTTTCTCTGCAGGAAAACGTGATGGGCTCGAACTGTGATCTGTGTAAGCAGGGTTTCTATAACCTGCAGGCCAGTAATCCTGAGGGCTGCACTGAGTGCTTCTGTTTCGGAGTGTCAGATGTGTGTGAGAGCTCCACCTGGTTCACCGGCTCGGTATGATCAATTACTGCCAATATCATAAAACATAACCATATCCGGATCCACACCAGTGGACGATAAAATTGTTTATTATAAGCGCTGAGGACTTAAACATGCAACCAACTGAACAAGAAACAGGTGCGCAAAGCAATCAGTAACCATAGCAACAAAATTACCAATGTAACAAACAATGGCAGGATCAGTAAACTAGGAAAAGGAAAACAAGTGGAAAAATGGGGAATAAAGGAAGCAGTTACAGAACAGAGGAAAACAATGACATATAAACTTAAAAGTTAATAGAATAGTCATTGAATCATTCACTCGAGATTCGTTCAAAAACCAGGATTCATCAAGTAACGAAACAAGTGAGTCTTTATGAGTGAGTCATTGAATCATTCATTCAAGAGTATAACGACGCATAACGTTAGTTGTCAAATGTCAACAGAGCTCAACTGCACTGTGTTGCCAAGTCCGCGTTTTTTTCTATGAGTTGTTTTCTATGTCCGTGGGTTGAAGCGACTATTGTGATATATAGACCCATGAGTGCGAATTCTAGCAGAAACCTTGCCAAAATATCTCACAATTTACCCCCAAACGCCATTTTCTCTCAGAGAACCCCCCCGAGAAGCTATTGTTTAGGGCTAGTAGTTGGCTGATTTTGTTGTAAAAACTTGCCAACCCTGTCTGCACACGCGCTGGTATCAGGCTGAAATACACGATCTTTGCCGGTGTTGTAAAAAATAAAAGAATTTAAAGGGTTACTTCACTGCCTTTTCATATTAAACTATGTTATTCCCTTAACTTAAACGAGTTGACACACACCTCTCTCGTCTCAGTGTGTGCTCTTAATCTCTCTGATGCGCGGTGACGATCTGATAGCATTTAGCTTAGCCCTCTAAGCCCAGTTCATTCACTATGGAACCAAACAGAGATCAAGTTAGAAGTACCAAACACCTCCATCTTTCCCCTATTTAAATACTTCTAACTTGATCTCTGTTTGGTTCCATAGTGAATGTTGTGGGCGGGGCTAAATTCGGCTGGCATCCAGGCTAGGAAATCACATCTACAAAATAAAAAAAATTCTGAGGGAGAACCCTGAGACCACCCACAATAATGTGCCCCACCTATAATATTTCTCACCAGCCGCTACTGGGACCAACCCACTTTTAATTTGCTTCCGACGCCCATGCCTTTAAGTAACATTAGGACGAATGGTACAGAAAGGAAGCCTAATTGAGAACTAGCGCCGTGGCTGGTTTGAAGCAGATGTGTGTGTGTTGATCCTCAGGTGGAGCACAGAGATGCGGTTCTCCAGCAATCTCTCCAGAGCTCCTCCATCTTCACATCTTCCATCTCCGATGAAAACCTCATCGTGTCCAACGGCTCCGGGGCCTCCATGTGGTCCTGGGCCGCTCCGGAGCCTTTCCTCAACAACAAGGTGACAGCTTCCTCCGTGTGTGTGTGTGTGTGTGTGTGTGTGTGTGTGTGTGTTCCTGTCATTACACTCTCACTCATCAGCACGTTAAAGGGTTAGTTCAGCCAAAAGTGAAATGTCAGTCATTAACTCCTCCCCCTAATGTCGCTCCACACCCGTAAGACACAGTTTAAGATATTTTATATTTAGTCCGAGAGCATATGCAAGTGTATGCACACTATACTGTCCATGTCCAGAAAGGGAATAAAAACATCATCACAGTAGTCCATATGAGACATCAGTGGGTTAATTAGAGTCTCTTGAAGCATCCAAAATACATTTGGGTCCAAAAATAACAAAAACTACGACTTTATTCAGCATTGGCTTCTCTTCCGCGTTTGTGTTCAATCCTCAAATAAAGATTCAAACGGTTATGAATCAGCGAATCGATTCATGATTCAGATCATGAATTAACGTGTGTGTCTGCTGTGGAACATCTGTAGATTATGAAGCTGACCTGAGATCTGTTAGCCGTGTTAACGCAGACTTAACGTGTGTGTGTGTGTGTGTGTGTGTGGTTTCCTGTGTAGTTGATGTCCTATGGAGGTTTCTTGAACTACAGCGTTGCGTACGACACATCTGAGGAGAACGTGGACAAAACGCTGAGCTCCGAGTTCACTGTAGTTATTGAGGTAAGATGATCGTTATTCTGCATTCATGTCTTGAGGTAAATATATGTGTGAATATAAGGATTTGTCAATCGAATCTGTAGTTGATTTTGTGTTTTGTAGTAATTCTAATGTGTGACTGTGTGTGTGTGTGTGTGTGTGTGTGTGTGTGTGTGTGTGTGTGTGTGTGTGTGTGTGTGTGTGTGTGTGTGTGTGTGTGTGTGTGTGTGTGTGTGTGTGTGACTCTGTGCGTGTTTTTTCCAGGGGAACGGCCGGACGCTGAGACAGACCCTGCCTTCTCGTCGGCTGCTGAACTCTCACACACACCAGCTGGTCTCGCTGCAGATCCTGCCACACACACTCTCAGACGCTCGCAGTGGGAGGAGCCTTCAGAGGGACGAGCTGATGACGGTTCTGGCGGACGTCGCCGCGCTCAGAGTCCGAGCTCAGCTGGAGGACAGCGCCGAGGGAACGCTGCGGTCAGCCACTGCAAACGAGCTACAATCCATCCAATCACATCCCATTGAATCCATCCCATACAATCATCCATCCCATTCCATCCCATCCCATCCCACCATCACATCCCATCATTACATCCCATCCATCCCATCCAACCACCCCATCACATCCCATCCCATCCCACCCTACAATCCCATCCATCCATCCCATCCCACCCCACCCCACAATCCCATCCATCCCATCCCATCCCACCCCACCCCACAATCCCACCCATCCAATCCTATCCCATCCCATCCCACCCCACCCCACAATCCCATCCATCCCATCCCATCCCACCCCACTCCACAATCCCATCCATCCAATCCTATCCCATCCCATCCTATCCCATCCCATCCCACCCCACCCCACAATCCCATCCATCCAATCCTATCCCATCCCATCCCACCCCACCCCACAATCCCATCCATCCAATCCTATCCCATCCCATACAATCATCCATCCATCACCTCACATCCCATCCAACCATCACCATCCATCCCATCCCATCCATCACGTCATGTCAAGTCCATCCATCATATCCATCCAACCGTCCCATCCATCCATCCATCCATCCATCCAATTGTGCAAGTTCTCCCACTTAAAAAGATGAGGCCTGTAATTTTCATCATGGGTACACTTCAACTATGAGAGACAAATATCAAATTGTCTGATTTTTAAAAGAATTTATTTGCAAATTATGGTGGGAAATAAGTACTTCGTCACCTACAAAAAATGCAAGATTTCTGTCTCTCACAGACCTGTAACTTCTTCTTTAAGGGCTCCTCAGTCCTCCACTTGTTACCTGTATTAATGGCTCCTGTTTGAACTCGTTATCAGTATAAAAGACACCTGTCCACAACCTCAAACACTCAGACTACAAACTCCACTATGGAGTCTTAAGACCAAAGAGCTGTCAAAGGACACCAGAAACAAAACTGTAGACCTGCATCAGGCAGGGAAGACTGAATCCGCTACAGGTAAGCAGCTTGGTGTAAAGAAATCCACTGTGGGAGCAATTATTAGAAAATGGAAGACATATAAAACCACTGATAATCTCCCTCAATCTGGGGCTCCATGCAAGATCTCACCCGTGGGGTCAAAATGATCACAAGAACAGTGAGCAAAAATCCCAGAACCACATGGGGGACCTAGTGAATGACCTGCAGAGAGCTGGGACCTAAGTAACAAAGGCTACCATCAGTAACATGCTACGCAAATCATGCAGTGCCAGACATGTCCCCCTGCTTTAGCCATTACATGTGTGGGCCCTTCTGAAGTTTGCTAGAGAGCATTTGGATGATCTAGAAGTGAATTGGGAGAATGTAATATGGTCAGATGAAACCAAAATATAACTTTTGGGGAAAAACTCAACTTGTCGTGTTTGAAGGAGAAAGAATGCTGAGCATACCTACTGTGAAGCATGGGGGGGGGGGGGTGTAAAGGAAAGCATGGATGGGGCCATGTATCGTGAGATTTTGAGTAAAAACCTACTTTCTTCAGCAAGGGCATTGAAAATGAAACATCAGAATCAGAATCAGAAAGAGCTTTATTGCCAAGTGTGCTTTCACACACAAGGAATTTTTTTTGGTGCTGAAGCTTCCAGTGCACATAAACAATACAATACAACACGGTAATAAAAAATTCTAAGAAGAAAAATATGAACAGTATAAGGTCACGGTTACGTTTAGTCAGAAGATGTAGATTATGAGCATTTACAGTATTTGGGCGGAGAGAATAAATATAAATAATAAATAATATAAGTAATATAAGTAATCACCTGAGTTTAGGAGATATTGCACTAAAAAGTGGGAATAATTGCACTTACAGGCATTTGCCTTGGGGGGGGGGGGGGGGGTGTTAACTGTTCAAGAGGGAAATGGCCTGTAGGAAGAAACTGTTCCTATGCCTAGATGTTCTAGTGGCCAGTGATCGGAGTCGCCGTCCTGACGGTAACAGTTCAAACAGGAGGTGTCCGGGGTGAGTGGAGTCTGTGATGATTTTACCCGCTCTCTTCCTCACTCTGGAAGAGTACAGGTCCTGGAGGGTTGGCAGTTTGGCACCAATAATCCTCTCTGCAGTCCGGATGGTACGTTGCAGTCTCCTGATGTGTGATTTGGTAGCTGAACCAAACCAGACAGTGATGGAGGTGCATATAACCGACTCAATGACAGCTGAGTAGAACTGAATCAGCAGGTCCTGTGGCAGGTTGAACTTCCTCAGCTGACGAAGGAAGTACAGTCTCTGCTGAGCCTTTTTCACATTGGAGTCAATGTGATTGTCCCACTTCAGGTCCTGAGAGATGGTAGTTCCCAGGAACCTGAATGACTCCACTGCGTCCACAGTGCTGTTCATGATGGTGAGTGGGGGGAGTGCTGGGATGTTCCTCCTGAAGTCCACTATCATCTCCACCGTTTTGAGCGCATTCAGCTCAAGGTTGTTATAACTGCACCAGACAGCCAGCTGTTCAACCTCCAGTCTGTAAGCAGACTCGTCACCGTTCTGGATAAGGCCGATGACAGTGGTGTCATCTGCAAATTTTAGAAGCTTGACAGAGGAGTCTTTAGAAGTGCAGTCATTGGTGTACAGGGAGAAGAGCAGTGGGGAGAGAACGCACCCCTGGGGGGCACCAGTGCTGAACAAACAAAGAAAAACAACACAATAACAGAGGAGCTCCACACCGAGGCGGCCATCCGCGGCGCCATCATGATGACATGGCTGGGTCTTTCAGCATGACAATGATCCAAAACAGATCAGTCTCCAGATTTTGGAGGGAGTTGAATATCCATGTTGCCCAGCGAAGCCCCAAAATATCCCTGCTCTAGAGGATGTCTGCATGGAGAAATGGGCCAAACTACCAGCAACAGTGTGTAAAAAAACTTGTGGAGACTTACAGAAAACATTTGACCTCTGTTTGCCAACATTGGCAACAAAGATTATATAACAAAGTATTGAGATGAACGTTTGTTATTGACCAAATACTTATTTTCCACCATAATTTGCAAATAAATTCTTTAAAAATCAGATTTTCTGGATTTTTTTTCATAGTTGAAGTGTACCTATGATGAAAAGTTGGCCTGTGTAATGTTTTGCTGCTTATATCTTTTATGATTTATTGTGTGTGTGTGTGTGTGTGTGTGTGTGTGTGGTAGCAGGCTGAGCCGCGTGTCTTTAGATGTTGGCGACACACACTCCGGTCTCTCTAAAATCCCTCCGGATGTGGAGCAGTGTGAGTGTCCGTGGGGATATTCAGGCTCTTCCTGTGAGGTGAGGAACGCATCCGGAGCCCTTCAGAGCGATGCACAGCGTTTGTCAAGACTCTAACCTGTGTGTGTGTGTGTGTGTGTCTCTTCAGTACTGTATTCCCGGGTTTTATCGGGTCGGTGGGATTCTGTTCGGGGGAAACTGCCTCCAGTGCGAGTGTAACGACCACGCAAGCGAGTGTGACATCAACGGAGAGTGTGTGGTAGGTGTTCTCTGTGAAGTGTAAATGCGGCTGTAACCGTGTGTGTGTGTGGGCATGTTTCTGTGACATATGAGGACCCAAATGTGTATAATGCCATGGGTATGACACAGGTATTACAGGAGAGGGTGAAATATGAGGACATTACCCATGGCCCCACTTTACAAAAGGCTTATAAATCACACAGGAGGAGTTTTTATGAGAAAGGAAAAATGCAGAATGTTTCCTGTGATGGGTAGGTTTAGGGGCTGTGTGTGTGTGTGTGTGTGTGAGGGGTAGGTTTAGGGACAGTGTGTGTGTGTGTGTGTGTGTGTGTTGGGTAAGTTTAGGGACAGTGTAAGGGTATAGAAAATACGGTTTGTACAGTATAAAAAACATTACACCTATGGAATGTCCCCACATTTCACAAAAACAAACGTGTGTGTGTGTGTGTGTTCTCAGGGCTGCATGCACAACACCACAGGGCCTCACTGCGATCGCTGCATGCCGGGTTTCTATGGCGACGCCAGCGAGGGAACGCCAGACGACTGCCAGAGATGCTCTTGCCCGCTGACACTGGAGTCTAACAAGTGAGTGACTGTGTGTGTGTGTGTGTGTGTGTGTGTGTGTGTGTGTGTGTGTGTGTGTGTGTGTGTGTCTGCATGTCTGAGCGTTTCTCACAGTAACACAAACTGTGTCTTCATCTGACAAACACTTTCATGATTACACTCTTACAATGAAAGCACAGAGCTTTAACCGCTGTCAACTACCAGAGAATACATCAGATCAGTGTGTGAGTGAGCTAGCGAGCGAGAGATCGAGTGTGTGAGTGAAAGAGTGAGTGTGTGTGAGAGAGAGTGTGTGAGTGTAACTGAATAATTTCTGTAAGTACAACTCTGTAGTATATCCTGTAATGATCTTGTGTGTGTGTGTGTAGTTTCAGCCCCACATGTGTACTGCAGGCTCCGGCTGAGCTGGTGTGTGATCAGTGTCCGCTGGGATACGCCGGGAACACGTGTGAGCGGTACGAGAACAATCTGCCTCAATATTAAAGAGTTTGATTGAATATCCCAGAGCTCCCCTAACCTTCTCTCCCGCTCAGGTGTGCTGCCGGTTACTACGGCGACCCGACGGTGCCGGGTCAGCGCTGCTCAGTGTGTGTGTGTAACGGTAACGCAGATCTCTGCGACGGCCGCACCGGAGAGTGTGTGAAGTGTGTCGGTCACACTGCGGGACACCACTGCGAACGCTGCGAAGACGGTTTCTACGGCGACGCCGTGACACTCAGAAACTGCCACGGTCAGACATACGCACACACGCGCACACACACACACACACATACACTCACTAACACACATATACACGTATACTCACTAACACATATACACACACACATACTTACACAGACACACACACACACACACTTACACAGACATACACTCTCAGTCACACACATACACTCTCACACACACACACACACTCTTACACAGACACACACACACACTTACACAGACACACACACACACACACACACACACACACACACACACACACACACACACACACACACACACACACACACATACTTACACA